>NC_084632.1:21977421-22004921 GCF_033978795.1 Nerophis ophidion | reverse complement strand
TAGTCTGGTGATTTTTCCCACACACATATTATATATATATATATATATATATATATATATATATATATATATATATATATATATATATATATATATATATATATATATATATGTAGTGTAGTAAGTTTTATCTATTGTGGTGTACCGCTGGTCTTGCCACCTTCTCACGGGCAGAAGGGTGGCATGGGTGTACGACTGATCAAAGAAGACACCGGTGATGAACATTGAATGGAAGGTTACTTTATTTACAAGCGAACATAACAGGTTTTGCAGTCTACCTGTGGGGAGAGTCTGTCCAATTATATCTCTCTGTCCTTCCGGCCCAGCAAGACAACCAGCTTTTATAGACCGAAATTATGTCTCATTAGTTCACTCGGTTCATACTCCATCATGACCGTGTAAAGGCACTTTTGTGTGTGGGTGTTCCCTAAGTGTTGGGCTTAGGTCATAATTAACCGTTAACAGTATCTTAAGCAGGGTGTCTAATAGTCATGGAGAACGGGCACGACTCCCTGTATACCGTTGACCAATTTAAGGCTCCCTTCTTGTGGAATATAAGATACCCCACATGTGCATGTCACACTTAATGTTCATTTATTACATTCCCACAATGATGACCACCGTTTACAAGAACTGGCAATCTGCTTGCTTCAAAGGAATGTAATCTTCCACCATACGGAAAAACATGTTATTTCTTGGTCTCGCAGATACTACACTACTCATCGTCCTTCAGTGCTTGTAAGAAACATAGTCAATTTGCCGTCATGTAGACGAGGATTCATGACTTTGAAGTGGGTTTGCACTGTAGAGGGATGTTAGCCGCTGGCAAGAATGCCACAGTGCGCTGAGGACGTGTTTGTTCTCTTGTCGCTGTCAAATTTGCGTGACACGCCTACAATGTGTCATCAACACGCAATATTGTATTAAAAGCTCTATCATCGGCTAAAATTATATCATTTATATCGCACAACCCTACTTTCACTTTCAATGGATATAGCGTGGGAATTCGGTGCGACTACTACAAACCCCGTTTCCATATGAGTTGGGAAATTGTGTTAGATGTAAATATAAACAGAATACAATGATTTGCAAATCCTTTTCAACCCATATTCAGTTTAATATGCTACAAAGACAAACAACATATTTGATGTTCCAACTGATAAACTTTTTTTTGTTTGCAAATAATCATTAACTTTAGAATTTGATTCCAGCAAAACGTGCCAAAGGAATTGGGAAAGGTGGAAATAAATACTGATAAAGTTGAGTAACGGCGGCGTTCCTTGGTGTTGTTGATAAATGGGTTTAGCTTTGCATAGTAGAGTTTTAACTTGCACTTACAGATGTAGCAACCAACTGTAGTTACTGACAGTGGTTTTATGAAGTGTTTCTGAGCCCATGTGGTGATATCCTTTACACACTGATGTCGGGTTTTGATGCAGTACCACCTGAAGGATCAAAGGTCCGTAATGTTATCGCTTACGTGCAGTGATTTCTCCAGATTCTCTGAACCTTTTGATGATTTTACAAACCGTAGACGGTGGTGACCCTCGCCCCATCCTTGTTTGTGAATTACTTAGCATTTCATGGAAGCTGCTTTTATACCCAATCATGGCCCCCACCTGTTCTCAATTAGCCTGCACACCTGTGGGATGTTCCAAATAAGTGTTTGATGAGAATTCCTCAACTTTATCAGTATTTATTGCCACCTTTCCCAACTTCTTTGTCACGTGTTGCTGGCATCAAATTCTAAAGTTAATGATTATTTGCAAACAAAAAAAAGTTAATCAATTTGAACATCAAATATCTTTTCTTTGTAGCATATTCAGCTGAATATGGGTTGAAAATGATTTGCAAATCATTGTATTCTGTTTATATTTACATCTAACACAATTTCCCAACTCAACTGAACGCTCTGTACCCCCAAAAAATTTAATTAAGTATTTAATCAGGTCCGAATACTTGCTGGATTTAGCAAGCATGTTGCTAAATTGGCAACACAGGTCCCTCCTGCTAGGTCTGCTTAATCTCAGGCAGACCAAAGATTTGGTGACCTACTCAGTGGCCTTGTGGGTAGAGTGTCCGTCCTGAGGTCGGTAGGTCGTGAGTTCAAACCCCGGCCAAGTCAAACCAAAGACTATAAAAATGGGACCCGTTACCTCCCTGCTTGGCATCAAGGGTTGGAATTGTGGGGTAAATCACCAAAATGATTCCCGAGCAGAGCCACCGCTGGTGCTCACTGCTCCCCTCACCTTCCAGGGGCTGGAACAAGGGGATGTGTCAAAAGGGTAATTTCACCACACCAAGTGTGTGTGACTATCAGTGGTACTTTCAATTTCACTTTACCCAGGTGTATATGAGCTGTGTTAAAAAATGCATTTGAATCACACATAACACAATTTTCTTGACGCCTTAAAGCAGGGGTGTCAAACTCAAATACAGAGTGGGCCAAAATTTTAAACGGAACAAAGTCGCGGGCCAAGGTTGAACAAATTAACCTTTTAATAGGGACCCAAACAAGTTTTGCATTAAATATTGAACAAGCAAGGCTTATATAACTTTAGTGATTTGCAAAATCCAGTTTCAAATAATAATAATTAAAAGAATATCAATGGCATATCAAATAAAATTTAAATAAAAATGTTATGCCTTTTTTTCTATTTGCAATCTTCTGAGGTAAATATCAATTTTTTTCCACAGGCTAATAATAAATTTGAAGATAAAATAACAATAATGAATGAACCAAACATTCAAGCCTTGAAGTAGCAAGAGAAAATGCATGAATAAAACGTTAATTATTGGTTAGTTTGCTGGAAGTTTCCCGGAAGAGTTAGTGCTGCAAGGGTTTCTGGGTATTTGTTCTGTTGTGTGTTACGGTGCGGATGTTCACCCGAAATGTGTTTGTCATTTTTGTTTGGTGTGGGTTCACAGTGTGGCGCATATTTATAACAGTGCTAAAGTTGTTTATACGGCCACCCTCAGTGTGACCTGTATGGCTGTTGACCAAGTATGCCTTGCATTCACTTCTGCGTGTGTGTGTCTAAAAGCCACAAATATTATGTGACACGCTGTTAACCTGTCGTCACGTCCGCTTTTCTTCCATACTGTCGAGAACGCTAAAGGCAGTGCCTTAAATGCATCCACCCAATATAGTCGTCCAGGTGGAAATCGGTAGAAATTCGGGAGGAATGGTTGCCCCGGGAGATTTTCGGGAGGGGCACTGAACTTCGGGAGTCTACCGGGAAAATTAGGAGGGTTGGCAAGTATGAGTATTAGCGATGAATGCGGTGTTACAGCGGCACCGGCGCTGTATAGCACTGCCGGGCCAGCTCTAATGCTAAATTGATATTGCCTCAAGGGCCAAATTAAATTACACGGCGGGCCAGAATTTGACACCCATGCCTTAATGTATATTTTTGCTTTTGTCAGATCCTCCTCATCGCTTTCCTGAAGGTCTTGGCGGACGGCAGTCACATGGTCATGATGGAATGTCCAGAGGCAGTCAACACGCTCCTGCATGAGTTCTTCCTCTGGGAACCTGCAGCCCCGCTACCGTCACAGTCCAAAACCCGCCCTGAGACCGCCAAAGCCCAAACAGACAACACCAAGGCTGCAGCAGACCTTGCCAACAAGGTGCGACCTTCTACTGCCCGGCAGGCTCCATCAAACAGTGCGGCAGACGGCAGGTCAGACAAAAGGGACAAAAAATGAGGGAAGATTTCAAAAGTGGGATGAATTCAAGTGGTTTCATTTTGGAGCCCCGTGGGCTGAAAATATCCAGGAGCTGACGGTCCTTGAAGGTGGGACTAGGACACATGTCAAATCAGACACGATTTGAGAAGGAAAAGGTACTTCAGTCATGTGACCAATCAAGAAGCTGCAGGAAATTTGGTGGTGGCTTTAGGTGACGATGCATCACCTGGGCAAAGCTTCCATTCCATTCTGCAGAACTGCAATATGTCTGTGGAGGTGGAGGGTTTAAAACTAACACTTTCTTCTGTCCCTTCTTTTTGTTGATGTTTTTTCAATGTCACAAAACGGGGATGCCTGCCCAATTGCGACACACGGTGCGCGTTGAGAGGAGCGATACAGGCTTTCATTTCCAAGTTTCTACTTCTATCGCTTGTCGCAATTTTGTTTTGTTTATTTAAATCCAGAATGGTGATTCTCAACTGGTGGGATCGCGGGTCTTTGTGACATTCGTGAAATATTCAAGTCTTTTGAGCGCCACTTTTAAGTGAACAAATAAACAATCGTCTTCCGTTGTTTTTTTTTACAGTATAAAATAACAAGACTGGTTTCCTGCCCCATTCACTTCCACACATAACATGTATTGTGACAGAAAAGTGAAAAAAAAAAAAAATACAAATACAAATAATAAATAGACTGCCAGGTTCAAACACTGATGACATCTATTAAACGAGACAAGAAGCAAGGAATTATACAGAAACAGAATTAAATGTGGCTCAATTTGAGGAGAAACGTCTGGGCTGTACTCTTGTACAGTCTCCAGCATGCTCTGGCGAAAGATTGTACACCACCTCTTTTTTTTTGGCTTTCGCCGTTTACATAACAGCTGTTTCTAAAGGAATGGGGGTATGTAAACAGCCATTGTTTTCAGTCAAAAGAAAAAGATGCCTCGGGCTTGGACTGGTCCTGGATCGAGCTTGGGCAGGTCTCAGATCAAAATAAAAAAACCCTCCCGTCTCCTCCCCATCGTACACAGCGGAATTTTCAAGCCTTTGGATTGATGCAACAAAGACAGCTTTCGTCTGTTCACTGGGAACTCAGAGAACGGAAAGTTTTCTTGATAATTTACATACAATTTTTCTGACATAAACAACTGACAAGAAATTTAAACACAAATAATAAACAAAATCAATAGTCATTCATTTTGTTTGAGAGCCATTCTTACTTGCATATCACAGTAATTTAAAATATGGCACGAACAGAATTTTAATTAAGAAAAAGATACCAATTTATATAATGGAAAGTTCTTGCAGGTATTTTTTTGATTAGAGCATAAATATTTACAATATTGAACTTTGTGCCATTTTTTTTAATTATATGAGTGACTAAATTGGTTTTGTCATGAACTGCGATCTACAATTAAAAAAAAAAAGGAAACTTAGGCTGTCAAAATGATTAAAATATTTCATCACAATGAATCACATTTTTCCATAGTGAACTCATAATAAATTATGATTAATTTGATTTACGAAAATATTTGTTGCTTTTTTAGCCAGGCAGACTGACGAAAGACGTTTTGCACCTGGGATCTTATCCAGACCTTTAGTGCTTTTTCTTTCTATGATTATGAGATAAATATATACTTCAAATAATATTTTTTTATGAAGTTTTCCCACTAATTCTTACCCAGTCTCGTCATTGTTTGTCTGACATTCTGGGCTCTTGGATATTTGCAAATCCGTCATTTTGTGTGTTTAGGGGCGTGCTGAGTCGACAGAGGGCGCGATATAACCAGGAAAACGTTGTGTAGAAAAGATCACAGTCCTGTTTTACGTTATCGTGGGGAAAGAAAAGCAAGCCCAAATAAGCAACCCACTAACTTTGCAAGTGACTTTGGAAAACAAGTTGTAAATCACGCGATAAACCATTTGTGCAATTAAATGAAACTTTTCTTAATCTGTTATTATTGCTCTAAGAAATACGTTTTTGAAATGTTCCACTCAGTGCGTAGTGAAGACCGATGTTGGTCGCTGTTGTTGTTGTGATGATTGGTCACGCAGCCAAACCCAGTAGACAACCACTCACTAAATCTAGTGACAAAGTTGCTAAATTGCCAACCCTTCCGCACCATCTTCTTATGCTCTGGTGGATTAGGTGCTTTACAATGTGTTAATGAGCAGCAGTGAACAGGTAGCATCAAATCGATTTGTAGCATTCCAAATTTATTATTGGCGGACCGCTACACAAACCTTTGGCATTGTGACTCATGGTAAAACAGATATGGCAACAAAATGAAGGATGGCGACTGTGCAAACTATAATACTGAAAGAGTACATGCAGCTATTTACAGATGAAAAGTAAAAGAAGTGGCTCAGCAATGACTTACACATGCCTTGAGTAAAATGGAATATTTTTGTACCGCATGTAAAAATATCTTTCAACGTCGCTTCAAATGTACAGTGCACATTAGAATCAAATGTCCTGCCAGACATTTTGTACATACAGATTTTAAATATCAAATACAAATATATAGATACAAGTGTCGATCCAAGAGTTTCATTGTTTATATTTCTGATGAGGCTGTTTTTGTATTTAAGTTTTTATACATGGCACATATACTGTATTTGTGATGGATATTAAATCTTCTATCTTTTAATCGCAGTCGGTTTCGCATTTTTGCCAGAGTTGTACCAATTTCTGAATGTAAAAACCCTCGATCCATTTGAACATCTATCGCTCTCTTGAATTATGATATTACGATTATGGAAACATTTTCCATCTAGTGCCAGAGACTAAAAAAAAATTAAGGATGCCACTCAGTGGCCTAGTGGTTAGAGTGTCCGCCCTGAGATCAGTAGGTTGTGAGTTCAAACCCCGGCTGAGTCATACCAAAGATTAAACAAATGGGACCCATTACCTCCCTGCTTGGCACTCAGCATCAAGGGTTGGAATTGGGGGTTATATCACCAAAAATTAATCCCGGGCGCGGCACCGCTGCTCCCCTCACCTCCCGGGGGGTGAACAAGGGAATGGGTCAAATGCAGAGGACAAATTTCACCACACCAAGTGTGTGTGTGTGTGTGTGACAATCATTGGTACTTTAACTTTAACGTTGACATTTTCAAAATGTTTTAAATTGTTTACACAGGTAAAAAGAAAAAGTTATATACCTGTACATAAATACAAAGCTTTGTGATATCAGTAGTCATCAGTATTAACATTTCGCCTTTTTTCTTTACATCTATTTTTTATGTTTATCCAAATAAATAAAATATTTGCTTTGTTGAATTATATTTCAACAATGTACCAATAAAATATGAAGCGTGGGCGACAAATGACCCTTTAAATGATTATATTTATTGTATTTATCAGTCTCCTCGACACAGTTGCTAAGTTCAATAAGTTACAGTTCGTACTATCATAATACAATAAAACTACCCTACATACTAACAGTATAAAGAGTGTGAATGGATATATTATATACATACTGCATATATATATATATATATATATATATATATATATATATATATATATATATATATGTATATTACAGGCCACACCTTCTCATTTCAATGTGTTTTCTTAATTTTCATGACTATTTACATTGTAGATTGTCACTGCAGGCATCAGAACTATGACATCTGTGAAGTGAAAACCATTTCAGGTGACTATCTCTTGAAGCTCATCCAGAGAATGCCAAGAGTGTGCAAAGAAGTAACCGGAACAAAGGGTGGCTATTTTGAGGAAACTGCAATATAAATCAGGATTTCAGTTATTTCAACTTTTTTGTTAAGTACATAACTTGTGTGTTCATTCATTGTTTTGATGCCTTCAGTGACAATTTACAATGTAAATACTGTATTTCCTTGAATTGCCGCAGGGCATATAGTTTGCACCTGCCTTGAATTACTGCCGGGTCAAACTCGCTTTGCAAAATAATTAGCGCATGCTTAGTAGTACCGCCTGGTCAAACTCATGATGTCACGAGTGACACTTCCCCTGTCATCATTTTCAAAATAGAGGAAGCTGATTTCAATACCGGTAATTTAAAATCGCATAAAGGGAAGAAGATTAAGAGCTATTCAGTAGGATTTAAGGTACAAGCTTACATCACACTCAAATTTTTACTGCATGCCTTTGGTAAGTGCCGGAGTGAGAAGAGGTTTTAAAATAATTAGCGCATGCTTACTTTTACCGCATGCCTTTGGTAAGTGTAGGAGTGAGAATAGGTTTTAAATTAGTTAGCGCCCCGGCGGTAATTCAAGGAAATACGGAAGTCATGAAAATAAAGAAAACGCATTGAATGAGAAGGTTTGTCCAAACTTTTGGACTGTACTGTATACATATGTATGTGTGTGTGTGTATGTATGGATGTATATTATTATTATACTGTAGAAGAGGCTCTTGTGGATAATTAAAAAAATAAAAAAGCTCTGACACTGATGAATTCATCCAATATTGTAGCCAAGATTGTAATTATAGTTCTATGTCCTATCATTTTCTCTTACAAAAACTTAATAAAAGCTTTTCAAAGAAATTAAAACTTCACCAGGAAGCATTTGGAACCCCTAAAGAGGGTTGGCCATCTTGCATCTATCCCATAACTTGGATAGATGCTCAATAAACTGAAGCTTTGCACATCTTTTACACTTACATAGTTAAAAACACAATACCTGTCCCAAAAGGAAGCATCCAATTGAAGCGCTTATTGCTGCGAGTAAAACGACACTTGCCACCGCTCCTCAGACCCCTAAGGTGTTGTCTCCGTGGGGTGGCCGGATACTTTTTCTGCCTCCTTTCTATTCTCCATCCCTGTTTCAGCTACAGGCTTTCCACTGCTATCTGCTTCTCCCTGCTGGTCCATCAAGGGAGTGCCGTCAGCCTCTTCTGCACTCTGGGTCTCATTGACCAACAGGACAGAGTCCACTTCAGAGGCCTGAACAGGTTTCACCTCCCCGTTCTTGACAGGGTAGACTCCGTCCAGCGCGTCATACAAGAACTGGTACTGGTCCTGTCCACAGCACACAAGCAAATAGTTAGACTGATTGATTGTTTTTTTTTTAAAATAGTTAGACTGATTGATTGTTTTTTTTTTATTGAAACTTTTATTAGTAGATTGCACAGTACAGTACATATTCCGTACAATTGACCACTAAATGGTAACACCCCAATAAGTTTTTCAACTTGTTTAAGTCGGGGTCCACGTTAATCAATTCATGGTACAAATATATACTATCAGCATAATACAGTCATCACACAAGTTAATCATCACAGTATATACATTGAATTATTTACATTATTTACAATCTGGGGGGGGGGGGGGGGGGGGTGCGCGGAGGGAGACTACGACATTTTTTTCATATTTGTGGTTCGCACATTATGGTAATGAGTGATATTAACTCAGTGCAGCATGATGACGCTCTGTAGAAAAAGGGCAGACTTCACACTTTACAAAAGAATATTCACTTCATCAAACCATCTAAACAATAAAGGCTGTTTGGCTGCAGAGGGAGAAGAGGAAGTGGAAGCAAACACTGCCGTCACGTGGCCAACTAATGCAAATACGCATATTTTGTGGCTTTCAAAATACTTCAGTTCTATTATCCATCCATCCATCCATCCATTTTCTACCGCTTATTCCCTTTCGGAGTCGCGGGGGGCGCTGGCGCCTATCTCAGCTACAATCGGGCGGAAGGCAGGGTACACCCTGGACAAGTCGCCACCTCATCGCAGGGCCAACACAGACAGACAGACAACATTATCCATCAATTTTATATATATATATATATATGTCTTGATTGGATTATCTAGAGAATAGTGCTCGATACCGTGTTAGAGCGCAATATGTAGGTGTGGGAAAAAAATCACAAGACTACTTCATCTCTACAGATCTGTTTCATGAGGGGTTCCCTCAATCATCAGGAGATTTTAATGGAAGCATTCACATACAATGGTTTATATAGTGCACAGAGTGGGTGGGTACAGGCAGGCGTAGGGTGTGGTGATTGGCTCATGTGTTACCTAGGAGGTGTTTCCGTCTGTGGCGGCATGTTGAAATGATTTCACTGCGCTTGTTGAGGGATGATAGATCTGGATGATATATAATAAACAGTTTCTCTTTTAAGCATAGGTTGCATCTTTTATTACCACTGTTGTAAGGTGTGCTGGACGCAAGAATTTGCCATGTTATTGAATATTCAACTGATGTCTGTAAGCACCTTCCGTTGAGAGGGCAATCAGCGATTATTATTCAATCAGCGATTGAAGCCAACAAGCAAACCGTCAACTTCCTCGACATCACTTTCAACCTGAGAAATAACAGCTACCAACCATTCACGAAACCCAACACAACACTCCAATACGTGCAAAAGGACTGCCTACCCCCAGACTAAACGACTCTGAAACCAATAATGAATGTAACTGTCGCAAGAAACCTGATTGCCCTCTCAACGGAAGGTGCTTACAGACATCAGTCGTTTACCAAGCAAAGGTAATACGCAAGGACATTAACACATCCGACACGTACGTAGGATTAACCGAAGGAGCGTTCAAAACAAGATGGAATAATCACAACGCCTCCTTTAGAAACCAGACTTTGCAGAATTCTACAGAACTCAGCAAACACATTTGGAACCTCAAAGACAATAATGTTGAATATTCAATAACATGGCAAATTCTTGCGTCCAGCACACCTTACAACAGTGGTAATAAAAGAAGCAACCTATGCTTAAAAGAGAAACTGTTTATTATATATCATCCAGATCTATCATCCCTCAACAAGCGCAGTGAAATCATTTCAACATGCCGCCACAGACGGAAACACCTCCTAGGTAACACATGAGCCAATCACCACACCCTACGCCTGCCTGTACCCACCCACTCTGTGCACTATATAAACCATTGTATGTGAATGCTTCCATTAAAATCTCCTGATGATTGAGGGAACCCCTCATGAAACAGATCTGTAGAGATGAAGTAGTCTTGTGATTTTTTTCCCACACCTACATATATATATATATATATATATATATATATATATATATATATATATATATATATTCTAATTAGATTATCCAGAGAATAGTGCTCGATACCATGGTAGAGTGCAATATATGTATGTGTGGGAAAAATCCCAAGACTACTTCACCCCTCATGAAACAGTTATGTACAGATGAAATAGTCTTGTGATTTTTCCCACACATACACACACACACACACACACACACGCACACAGACACACACACACACACACACACACACACACACACACACACACACACACACACACACACACACACTTATAAATATATATATATATATATATATATATATATATATATATATATATATATATATATTATACTATGCTATTAAATAAAAGTATCACTATCTGTTTATTTAGGATTGGAGAAATTTTACATACAGTAACAAAAGTTACACGTAATTAAAAAAATATATATATGAAAAACTAAAAATTGGTTATACATTATAATAACACCACTGTGCGCATATTTCACACTAAACAATGTCACGGTGTATGAATAATAAAAAAAGAGCACTATCTTAACCTATTGGACACTGAGCAAAGATTTTCACACCAAGAAAAATAAAACCATAACATGTGTACATGCATGTTAGAAATGGAAAAAAATCAATAAAACATTGCAATTCAGATTTTAGGTTTTGTGTGATTTTAGACCCAATTTATTTACACATTATGTCAAAATGAAAAACAAAACAAAACTGTACAACCAATAGGACTGCAACAATTCATCGATAAATTAATTTGATTAGAAAAAAAGCTTTGATTTGTATTCTGTTGCTACGGGGATAAAGCTTGCAATTTGGGGGGTGTGGCTTTTGTGTGTGTGTGTAGCATGAACAGTAGAATGCCAAGAAGAAGAGAAAGAAAGCAAAGGGCCCATAGAAGACGAGAGAAGCTGTCAAAGATTTTGCGATCATTTAAAACTGAAAAAGACAAGACATTTTTTTAACATGTTTGAAAAACAGAGCAGCAGAAACAAGGTAAAAGTATATTTTGGAACGAGAGTAGAATACCAAGAAGAAGAGAAAGAAAGAAAGCAAAGGGCCCATAGAAGACGAGAGAAGCCGTCAAAGGTTTTGCGATCGTTTAAAACTGAAAAAGATAGACATTGTTTTAACATGTTTGCAAACAGAACAGCAGAAACAAGGTAAAAGTATATTTTGAAACAAGAGTAGAATACCAAGAAGAAGAGAAAGAAAGAAAGCAAAGGGCCCATAGAAGACGAGAGAAGCCGTCAACGGTTTTGCGATCGTTTAAAACTAAAAAAGACGGACATTTTTTAACATGTTTGCAAACAGAACAGTAGAAACAAGGTAAAAGTATATTTTACCCATGAGGGCATGTTAGCATCTACTGTTTATGCTAACAAGTTGTTTATCCAAAAATTAAACACTGCTCCTCCAATTAATGTTTTTTCAAACATCTATGTACTAAATTCTTAAATATATTATCACCCAATGTATCATACTTTATCAGAGAGTGTTTCTGTTTAGTTTGGTTATTTATTTATTGTTGGTCTTAGGCTACCCAGGTTTTTGTTTTGTATTTATTTATCGATTGTTGATATAACTAGTGTATGGTAAAAGTGCAATTTCAACGCTATGTGCATCTATAAGAAAAGTGCTTTTGAAAAAAAAATTTTCAACAATTTTCCCTAAAAGACGCATTGAGGCTAAAAAAAAAGGGTATTTTATTCGATTAATTCATTGATTGAACAAAGGATCACTCGATTATGAAAATAATTGAGAGCTGCAGTCCTATTAGTGGCTTAGTAGTTAGAGTGTCTGCCCTGAGATCGGTAGGTTGTGAGTTCAAACCCCGGCCGAGTCATACCAAAAACTACAAAAAATGGGACCCATTGCCTCCCTGTTCGGCGCTCAGCATCAAGGGTTGGAATTGGGGGTTAAATCACCAAAAATGATTCTCGGGCTGCTCACTGCTCCCCTCACCTCCCAGGGGGTGATCAAGGGTGATGGGTCGAATGCTGAGAATGATTTCGCCACACCTAGTGTGTGTGTGACAATCATTGGTACTTTAACTTTTAACAGTCTAATTTAGAACCCCTATTTAGCTGCAGGAACGTAAATATGTAAATATTAATACATATCTACATTGTTGAAAGAGGTTATTCTTTTAGCACTGTTGGTGTGATGATGTGTGTGTGTGTGTGTGTGTGTGTGTGTGTGTGTGTGTGTGTGTGTGTGTGTGTGTGTGACTGCTACCATGCTTGTTATGGGCACAAATAATATTTTTATCGCAGCCTATTTCTTACCAGACTTGCTATCATCCCCTTTCGCTCCTTACGCAGAGTTCTGGCCTCCTGGAAAACATCCACTGTCTTTTCCGTCTCAGCACTATCCAGAAGGTTCCACAGTGCGCAGAAAATACCACAACGGGAGGAACCATCACTAAAGAGACAACACACACACACACACTGGTTATCATTTGGAATCGGGACCAAGTTTTTGATCATCACCTGTGGGGACCACCCTTTCTACAGGTTGTGGGGGCATAAAAAAAAAAAGGTAAAATGGCCACTGCCCAGTTAGCTTATACACGTCTTTAAATCTCTGGTTTGATGAAGTAATGTGCTGATCTTTCTTACTGGGGACCCTGGAAAAAATAGTTAACATGGTTCATTGGGACCAAATTTAAATACTTTTGCATAATTCACACAAATTAGTACATGACTACTGAGGACCTTATAAAAAAAAAAATCTAATTTGATTTTGAACATGTTTACTTTTCAGTAAACATGTTTTGTGGGCCATTGTTTCCCTTAAGGGGACCTGTTTTTTTGTCCCCATACCGTCAGAGGTGCCCTAAATAAACAGAGCGATGTCCCCAATAAGTAAGCATTGCCAGAAAACACACACACGCACGCACACACACACACACACACACACACACACACACACACACACACACACGCACACGCACACGCACACGCACACACACACACACACACGCGATGTCACCGCTTCCTTCAGGCGCTACATGAACTTATTTCCTCATGACTTGTTCCAACATAACCATATAATATAAGTTTTACCCAGCAATAATATTCAGAATTGTGTTGGTTTTGGTCACGACTAGTTTAGACAGAGCTGCCAGCTCTTGCGGATTGCAAACGCTACATGTTGGCAGCTCAGATTCAAGGTTTAATTTGGTCGATTTCCGTGTTGCCAATGTAGTGTATAGTTCCCATTCACTTCTTCAGATTATTCTACAAATTGCCCCGTAAACCGGCAAATTGAGGTCGACATAAGTGGTTTTCGACATACCGGTAACCAAAACTCGTCTTGATTATTCAGTCCTTTGATTGACTGGTGAACAGAACAGGGTGATTTCCAACTCTCACCCAAAGTCAGCTAAGGTCGGCTCCAGCTCGCTCGTGACTTTGAACTGACTAAGCTCAACGCCCCCTCCTCAACGACACCTGGAGTCGAACTTTTGCAGATCGGCCTCTATCTAAAAAACATTACATCATCACACCCAAGACAACTGGGCATACACGCACACACCCCCCACCCCCATCCCACGCCTTCACCACCACTTTTTCCCCTCGGGTGATGGTCAGATGGCAACGCTTCAAAGGAGCAGTCGCCTTCCAGGGCCCCAACTCCCCGCCCCTCTGTTGCGAGTTTGTCATGATTAAATGTAACGTGTTTATGTGTGCATTGCACGGAGGTTTTTTTCCCACTCCAGACTAGGCCCCCCTTAGGAGCCCAGTCTAGATCGTATTTTTTTACTCATCTTCTTCCCCAGCATTTGACCTTTTCCCATCTTTTACGGGGCACCTCGTGGCGACCCATCAGCGTTCCTGTTCTATAACCTTGTACATTGTTTCTTTGTCTAATCTTGAACGGGTTTGTGCTGTAAACAAACATTTCGTTGTACTTGTTGCTATGACAATAAAGACCTACCTAACTCCCCAAACAACCCCCCCACTCCTCCCCCCGACTGGGTGGCTGATGTCAACATAAACAGTTGTCAACATAACTAACATCAAAACCTGCCTGGATTACCCAGTCCTGTGATCAAAAAGACACCCATTTAAGGTGTACCTGCCTGTCACCCAAAGTCAGGTGGGATAAGTTCCAGCTCATCTGCGACCTTGAACAAGCTTATCTTCAAACCCTTTAAACTTGCTAATTAACGTTACAATAAGCGGTTGTCGACATAGCCGTTACCTGCGTTGATTATTCAGTCCTGTGATTGTCTGGTCAAAAGACCAGGTGCAATTCACTTTTTACCCTAAGTCAGCTGGTATAGGCTCCATCTCACCCAAGACCCCAAACCCCTCGGACTGGGTGACTGACATAGATATAAACGTTTGTCGATGTAACCAAGACCAAAACCCGTCGCGATTATTCAGTACTGTGATTGACTGGTGAACAGACCAGGGTCTATCTCACCTCTCTCCCAAAGTCAGCTGGGATAGGCTCCAGCTCACCCATGATCTTGCATTCTTTATCCTGATGCCCAGGATAAAGCTCAGGCTGGCTGGCTGATGTCGACATAATGGGTTATTCCATAACTGAAACTAGTCTTGATTATCAATTCCAATGATTGACTGGTGAATAAACCAGGGTCAATTCTGCCTCTCCCCCAAAATCAGCTGGCATAGGTTCCAGCTCACCCATTACCGTAAACCCTTTAATCCTGATGCCCCCTGCACTTTCTGACTGACGTCAACACAACCAAAACCGGTCTTGGTTATTCAATTCAGTGATTAATGCTTATTGTGAGTGAACTGTGGTGCTGAATTTCCCCCAGGGATCAATAAAGTACTTTCTTTTCTATTCTATTAAGTGGTGAACAGACCAGGGTACAACCTGCCTTTCACCCAAAGTCGGCCAGGGTAGGCTCCAGCTCACCCATGACTTTGAAATTACTTATATTGATGGCCATCGTACTGACTGACTGATTTTGACATAAGCGGTTGTCGACATAGGTGAAACCGGTCTTGATTTTTCAGTCCTGTGATTGACTGGTGAACAGACCAGAGTCCATCCTTCTTCTCACCCAAAGTCAGCTGGGATAGGCTCCAGCACATCCATGCTTTTGAACCCACTTATCTTCAAACCCCTCAAACTTGCTAATTGACATAGAAATAAGCGTTTGTCGACATAGTAGAGACCGAAACCAGTCTTAATTATCTGGTCCAGTGATTGGTAACAGACATGGGTCAATCCCAGCTCTCGTCCTATGTCAGCTGCAGTAGGTTCCAGCTCACCCATGACTTTAAACCAACTTATCTCAACACCCTTCCAGCTGACTGAATTTTGTCTACATAATTGACACTGAAACCTGCCTGGACTACCCCGTCCTGTGATTGACAGGTTACCAGCTCAAGGTGTGTCTTACCTCCCACCTCAAGTCAGCTTGAATAGGCTGCAGCTATGTTGCATACTTGGCAACCGTCCCGGATTTTCCGGGAGACTCCTGAAATTCAGCGCCACTCCCGAAAACCTCCCGGAAGAAATTTTCTCCCGGAAATCAAGCCCCCTCCATCTCCATGCGGACATGAGTGGGGAAAGCCTGTTTTCACGTCCGCTTTCCTGTTATATAAACAGCTTGACTTCCCAATCACGTTAAAACATCTACGGATTTTTAATAAAAAACTGCACACTCAAGGAGACGAAGCGGAAGAACGAGGAAGTTACAGCCACTCTGTAATAGAGTGATTCTATGTTGTCTGTCGCCATCTCCTGGTGAATGTTGGTTATAGCGTTATAGGGTTGCTTTTTGATTGGCCAACGATTTACGTGGTGTTTTGCACCTGACGGCAAGTGACTCTCGCCAGTACGCAAATGGCAGAACAAAGGTTACTCAAATAGTGAAAGGTAAGTGGTGTTGTTTTTTTTTATTTTTTATAACCAGCAAGCACAGTACAGTTAGTAGAACAACTGTGTTTTTATTACTGTGTATTTCATAGTTGCTTTTTGAAATTCAACTATTTCTTTTATTTATATATACATAATAAAATAAATATATATATATAGCTAGAATTCATTGAAAGTCAAGTATTTCATACACACATATATATATATATATATACATATATATATATATATATATATATATATATATATATATATATATATATATATATATATATATATATATATATATATATATATATATATATATGAAATACTCGAGTTGGGGAATTATACTCGTCCCCTCTTAACCACGCCCCCAACCATGCCTCCTCTCTACCCCGACCACGCCCCTAGCCCCCACCCCCACCTCCCGAAATCGGAGGTCTCAAGGTTGGCAAGTATGATGTTGTGATCTTGACCCAAAAGAGTGCTTCAGAAAACAAATGTGACGTGAAATGATTGGTTGATTACCTGCATTGGACGACAACTGGAGCGCGTCCTGGCGTCTTCCCACGCTTGACCTCCTTAATCATGTCCGTCAGAACTTGAGGTTTCTCCGGCAGCTCTCTGCTCCCCCACTTCAGGAACTGAACGTACACCACCGTCCGTTTCTCTTTCCTCTGTTCACCAAAGCGTTAGAGCCAGACATTGAGAAAATAGCGTCCACGGACAAAAACGACAGAGTGGTTGGATGGTACCTTGACGTGACGAATCAACATCATACGATGGATGATGTTCATGCTGGGATTATCATCGACTCCTTGCACTTGCACTTCAATATCCCCATAAGTGGTCGTCTCCTTGCTCTCCCAAAACGCAGATTCCTATGAACAGTGGTTATGGTTTAGGGTTAAGGAACCCGTTGTACTGCTGTGTGGACATTTGTCATGATCTCAGTACTTTTTCTTCTCCATTGGCCTCCAGCATGACGATGGTGGAAGCCTTCTTCTGGTAAACCATCAACCAGAAGTCAGCCATGGTACTATCTAGAGGAGACTGTGCTGCAATGAAGGTGCAAGAGTTCGAGTAGCCCTGTGTGCACACAAACCTTCGATCAGTGCATCTGATTGATCGTAGAGTGTCAATAAAGTTTTCAATTATGTACATCACGCACATGAATTTTGGAAGCATTGATGTATGCAGTGGACTTCTCCTCCTCCTCTTCATCAGATGGCTGTTCCTCATCGTCTTCATCAGGGGTGCTATCGCAGCTGGACCCTTCACCCGCACTCAGTAACACTCGGTTGTAGTCGTCTGGTTTGAAAAGTTTGCACACAAGGGATGATTTGAAATTTTGACAACGTGATCCTGTACTGTCAAAAGTACTGAGACACAATTTTGTAGGAAACGAGTAGTATGTTAAGTGTTGTGATAAACCAGGAGTGGTGCAAACTTTGTGACTCGCGAGCCACAGTGGGTTGAAAAACGTGACTTTTCTAAAAGTGTCATACAAAGCTTAGAGTACTTCAAGCATCTGCCAGTTGTATTATTGCATGCTAAAAAGCATATTGCCAGTAGGGATGGGTAGTTTTCACATTTGAACAGATACAGTACAAATTCCGGTACCTGGGATTCGAGACTGGTACTCGTCGGTAACAATTTTCAGTACTTTTGTGTGTGTTAATAAATTTAAACTTTTTATTAATACCATTTTATTTTTTGACGTAACATTTAAAAATGTGTGTGTGAATGTTATCTGTCTATCTTTGTTGGCCCTGTGATGAAGTGGCGACTTGTCCAGGGTGTACCCCGCGGACAGCCCGTGTACACCTGGGATAGGCTCCAGCACCCCCGCGACCTCAAAAGGGACAAGCAGTAGAAAAATGGAAGGATGGATGGATTTAAAAATGAACTGATAATGATATACCTGTGCTGTCCAGTTGTTAAATCTTGTTTTCTTACACTTTTGAGTTTCATTTGCAAGTATTATATAGGAGACTTTGCCCAGTTAAATTCCACAACTACGATGGGAGTAGTGTATAGGCTACGTCAATGTAGCAGTCTAGTCTCATGTTAAGTCCCGCAAAGTGTTGATACTAGGGGTGTAACGGTACAGAAAAATTTCGGTTCGGTACGTACCTCGGTTTAGAGGTCACGGTTCGGTTCATTTTCGGTACAGTAAGAAAACAACAAAATATACTTTTTTTGGTCATTTATTTACCAAATTTGCTAAATCTTCCACCAAAAATATTTTTCTCAGTGGAATATTTGATGTGAAGTAATCGGAACCTTGGATAGGTCAATAATTCATAATAACAATGATTTTGATTCAATATTTCGTTTTGAGCAATGACATTTTGAAAAAAAAACAGCTTTGTTTTATTAGTCAACATTGCAACTTTTTCTAAATAACATTTAACCTTCAAGCTTTTTTATTTCACTTTTGTTATGTTTTTGTTTATTTTATTAGTATTTTTAGAATGGGCCGTGGGCCTTTAAAACATTAGGCCTCCGGGGCACACTTCTGACACCCCTGCTATAGATAATAAAAAATAAAATCTGATAAATTAATGGATAAAAAGCAGAACCTGGAGTAGCATGCACATTTATCATAACTCTCTTGCTCTCTGCCCCTCCCTCACGAATGCTGCAGCTGCGCGCACAATTTGTTTTGTTTTTAACCCCTTCTTAACCCTGAACGTACATTGGTAATACACGTAACCATAACTCAAAATGCCGGACATTTGAGGCATTTAAGAAACTCCGCCCGAACAGCCCCGGTGAAAATAGGACGTATGGTCAGTCTATCCTAGCCCGATCGCTGCTAGCACCGGACATGTCCTCTTTTGCTAGCAGCGACCGGGCTAGGATAGACTGACCATACGTCCTCTTTTCACCAGACATGTCCTCTTTTGCGGAGCTGTATGGGCAGAGTTTCTTAAATGCCTCAAAGGTCCGGCATTTTGAGTATTGTTTAATATGTCCGTGTGGAAACTCGTTCGGTACACCTCCGCACCGAACCGAAACCCCCGTACCGAAACGGTTCAATACAAATACACGTAGCGTTACACCCCTAGTTGATACTGTAAGTATTGTACTTATTCCACACTCTTTACTTGATTGTAATGTGCACCTTAGCTGTAGTTTTGATGACCAAATTTGGACGTGTTCAAATTGCCATGTAAAATTACTAATGTAGGCAATCGTTTGCCTATGTCTCTTAAAGACTCTCATTTCCCCCTGTTCATCTTATATATTCATTTTACAATTTAATGCTCCCAAATTTATGGGAAAAGTTTGGGAAAGTGCCTTGTCTCTTGAAGCATGACTAACTCCCATGACCGAACCCCATGAAACATCTTTAGGATTAAGCAGGACACAGACGGTTCCTCTTTCAGTGAAATCAAACCCAAAGAGATGTTTTGTCCTTCAAGAATTAACACAATTCTCCTACATCCATCCATTTTCTTGTGCTTATTTTATTGTGCTCATTGTAAAAGTCAAAGTAAAGTATTTCCCGTAGTTGTAGTGAGTATTAGGATTATCTCAGGGAGAGCATATCCCAAGTTCCAAGATGTTGTTTTGAGGCATGTTAAAAAAAAGAAAAACACTTTGTGACTTCAATAATAAATATGGCAGCGCCATGTTGGCACTTTTTCCATAACTGGGGTTGAATTTGTTCTCTTATTTTGGAAAACCTTGTTGTTGATTGATTGATTGAAACTTGTATTAGTAGATTGCACAGTACAGTACATATTCCGTACAATTGACCACTAAATGGTAACACCCAAATACGTTTTTCAACCTGTTTAAGTCGGGGTCCACGTTAATCAATTCATGGTAAGGTTACTGTCAATGTGACGAAGACCAAGGAGCTGGTTGTATCTTTGGGAAGGACCAGGAGTACTCTGGCGACCCCTGTTCCATCAGGGGGGTCGATGTGGACATGGTTGAGGATTATAACTACCTCGGAGTACACATGGACAACAAGCTGAATGGGTCAAAACACGCTGAGGCCCTCTACAAGAAGGGACAGAGCCGCCTCTACTTCCTCAGGAGGCCAGGATCCTTCAACGTCTGTACAAAGATGTTGAAGATGTTCTACGAGTCGATGGTGGCGGGCACCTTCTTGTTCGCCGTGGCCTGCTGGGGGAGCGGGCTAAGAGCGAGGGACGCTAACAGACTGGACAAGTTGGTAGAGAAGGCCAATAACGTGGTGGGAGTGGAGCTGGACTCTCTGGCGGTGGTGTCAGAGAGGAGAAGTCTAGCAAAACTCCACGCCATTACGGACAACACCTGCCACCCACTACACTCGGAGCTTGCGGAGAGAATGAGCATGTTCAGTGGAAGGCTCGGACTCTCAAAATGCAACACGGAACGACACAGGAGGTCCTTCATACCAACAGCCATCAGACTGTATAATGCATATGTTCCTTCTTGACTGCATTTAAATGTAGAATATATTTATATTATTCATATATTATATATTATGTATATATTATACTGTATGTCATATATTATTTATTATTATTATGGTTTATTGTGAGCGAACTGTGGTGCTGAATTTCCCCCAGGGATCAATAAAGTACTTTCAATTCTATTCTATTCCACATTGTTTAATGCATCTAGCAGGGCATCACAAAAAAATTAGGCATAATAATCTGTTAATTCCACGACTGTATATATTGTATCGGTTGAGATCGGAATGGGTAATTAAGAGCTGAACAATATCGGAATATCGGCAACAGAGCCATTATCGAACATCTCTAGCTACAATGCATCAGGCAGACATATTTTATAATTTCTTTAAATTATTTCCAAAAATATTGTGATTCAAGATGAAGCCTACACAATATGAAATTGCCTCCAGTCTTCTGTGGGTGACGTCAGTAAGCTGATGCAGGCCCGCAGTTAGCGTTCCAAAATGTGCTTAAACTCGTTAGAAAATAACCCTAAAATCACTACTGTGTTTGGGGGCAATGTTACCTGTAAGCATAGTTTTGGGTCCAGAACAATGAAAGAAGTGCTAATGTTGTCAGCATTGGAGGAGCCCTTCAAGCTCATACTTACAGGGGATGATCGACGAACAGCGATTCTTGGCTTTGTTTTCTTCTGTGATCCCTGTGTTGCATGTCCTCCAGTTTGTGTAGGTGGGAAGTCTCTGAATGGCAGTACAGCAAAATAATAAAAAAAGTAAAAAAGTGTATTTAATATTTAGTATCAAACTATGATGTGAATCTATAATGTTTAATAGGAGTGAAACGATTTGGTTTAACAATGATCTGAGTCATAATTTGATGTTATCGACGATATTAATTTTCTTTAAAACAATACGATCCAAAACAATTCAGTGAGTTAAAATCAATTCAGTAATTTTTTAGCAAAAAAAAAAAGCAACCACTACGCGACTATGAAATAAATACAGGTGAAGTTTCCTATATTACATTTTTTTTTTAATATACACAGTGGAGGGGAGGGAATATAAGGGAACTAGATACAAATGAATAATGGATACAAACATGCAAGTAAACAACAATTAATTGCATTCACATCTTATTTGAATAAAGGGTAACCAACTTTAGGTTAAATTACAAAGAGGAAACATTTTCTGCTCACATTTACAACATTCAAGACGTTTTCAATAAAACTACCGCAACCAACTAACTTAACAGTAAATTTAGCTGCCCTTTTTGCTTGTGTTTTTCAACATAAAAATAATACAATACTATTATGAAAAAAAATGTGCAACCAATTATTTTCAGGTTCATCTCTCAGGGCATTCGATCGATCGCAACTGGACTGTTTGGTTTGTCCTAGAAGACGTTTCGCCACTCATCCGAGTAGGCTTCATCAGTTTGTGCTGATAGACTTAGATTGGTCAAATCCAGTCCAGCAGTTGGTGCCAAAACCCCAAATATTTATACTCCAAAACCAGGAGGGTGTGCCTGGACAAGGATGGTTTCGCCCTATAGTAGTGAGAAAAACAACTGCTTTCAGGTTTAAAGGCCTACTGAAACCCACTAATACCGACCACGCAGTCTGATAGTTTATATATCAATGATGAAATCTTAACCATGCAAGACATGCCAATACGGCCGGGTTATTTTACTAAATTGCAATTTTAAATTTTGCGCCGAAATATCCTGCTGAAACGTCTCGGTATGATGACGCGTGCGTTCCATGCGTTCCCAGCTATTAAGTCATCTGTTTTCATCGCG
Source organism: Nerophis ophidion (assembly GCF_033978795.1). Lineage (NCBI taxonomy): Eukaryota > Metazoa > Chordata > Actinopteri > Syngnathiformes > Syngnathidae > Nerophis > Nerophis ophidion. The sequence continues at coordinate 21,982,140 of NC_084632.1, read as the reverse complement.
TAATTCCACAGTATTCTGGACATCTGTTTTGCTGAATCTTTTGTAATTTGTTCAAAGAACAATGGGGACATCAAAGAAGAAAGCTGTAAGTGGGAAGCGGTGTATTGCGGCCGGCTTTAGCAACACAAACACAGTTGGTGTTTCATTGTTTACATTCTTGAAAGATGACAGTCAAGCTTTACTATGGAACAGAGATGTCAAGCGAACGCGGTTGGATTGGACCACACACACAAAGTACAGTGTATTATGCAGCGATCATTTTGAAAGATCGTGTTTCGAAGAGGGTCCCTTGCGAAGGGCAGAGATGGGCATCGCCACCACCCGTTGACTGGTGCTGAAGAAAGGTGCAGGGCCGACCTTCAGGTTGTACAGGTACGACCATATAATCTCACTAAAACACTAGTAACACGATAAGCAGAAAAGAGATCTTCCAGAATTATCCCAGTAAATGTGTCTAATAACATCTGAATCGCTCCCACTGCACTCTAATCTTTTTTTTTTTTTTTTGCTAGTCCTTCACTCTTACTTTCCTCATCCACGAATCTTTCATCCTCGCTCAAATAATGAGGAAATTGTCGTTTTCTCGGTCCGAATCGCTCTCGCTGCTGGTGGCCATGGTTGTAAACAATGTTCAGATGTGAAGAGCTCCACAACCCGTGACGTCACGCGCACATCGTCCGCTACTTCCGGTACAGGCAAGGTTTTTTTATTAGCGACCAAAAGTTGCAAACTTTATCGTCGATGTTCTCTACTAAATCCTTTCAACGAAAATATGGCAATATCGCGAAATGATCAAGTATGACACATAGAATGGACCTGCTATCCCCGTTTAAATAAGAAAATCTAATTTCAGTAGGCCTTTAATGAGCAGTGGTTTGCTCAGCTACTACTCTCAATTTAATAAACAGCTACAGTAGCCGAGAAAAGTCACAACACGACAACTTCCAGCTGTAACACAATTACAAAAGCCCCCACAAATACAAACACCACAAATCAACAACTTTCAGCCAAAATACAACAACAAAAGGACGCAACATAAGTGACAGTGGACAGGTTTCGCCGACCGACCACATTGGCTGAGGCGAAAAGTTGAAAATGGTGTAATGAACAAAGTTGGAAAAGTAAGTGAAATGTGACCACTTTTTCAGACATTAATAACATTTTTGATCATTCTACTATACCATGTTTGTGACACATTTTTAAACCTTCTATCTCAGCCACTTGGTCTGTCCATTAAATTTGTGCCGCTGTCTCTTCCGTTGTGCCCGTAACTTCCTTAGTGCCTTAAACTTGTGTTGGTTTTATGTTATTGTGTTGTGTCGTTTGCATTTGTTGTGATTTTTGCAATCCTGCTGCAGGGTAAGGTTGTGTTCTGTGGCTTTACGTTATTGTCTTGTGGCGTTTGCATTTGTTATTCAATATTTTGACCAGGGACGTCGGCAGACAGATTTCACTGGGGCACGTGCCCCACTGTTGATCTGCAGTGCCCCAGTAAAAAATTCACCAATAAAAAAAAAACGCTTTAGAGTTTTAAGTCTACATAACATAGACAACAGCGCACATACTACTTAGTATGGTAATTGATTGCTACTGTATTCACGCCACGAAACATTGAGCACATGGCTAATTAATATGGTGATTTATTCACGTGTGGATCGAGACTTTGGTTAAGAGAGAGAGAGGATGAGAATCACTGCGTGAGGTAGGTAACGTTAGCCAACAACAATTTGTTAATTACATTATTTTGATTTTGATTTGACTCAAACTGTAACTCCTAGATGGATTTAAGAAAGTTATTTGCCCGCACCAGAGAAGAAACAGCAGGAATGAGAGATGTAAGTGAAGTCCTAGCTAGCTAGGCAACATCATTGTCTTAAGTTGATGCTAAGTTAGCTAACGTTATTCTTTGTATCAAGACAAACATATTCATTTGCTGTACGAGCTGTCGGGGGAATTTCCAATGAACATGAAACATAATGTTGGTTATTGTCTGCTGGTTCTGCATCAATGATGATTTGGAGTAAGCATGTGTGAGTTGAGTGCTTCTCAAATGGTTTATCTTCAGGAAGAAAAACATTTTTCCAAATCATCAAGTCGTAAGCCAAATTTTTAAATCATTCAAGTTTATTTCACAGAAAAATAGCACAGTAGACTTGTCTTGTTAATCGGTGTGACTTTGACTAAAATAATCTTGTTTTGTCACCAGAAAAATGGCTACAGCTAAAGCATCTGGTTTTGTTTCCAGAAGAAATAGTAACATTTCTGTATTTGTTTTCAGAAAGATGGCTGAAAATATCAGGTTTTGTTGCCCCATTTAGATTTTTAAAAAATATATTTCCATGTCTGTCCTGAGTCCTCCTCCAACTTGTTAGTCGGTTTGCCTTTTGCTAAAATACTCACTAATAGTCACTAGAAAAATGGCTAAAATAATCTGGTTTTGTGGCCACAATTTGATTTTTTTCCTAAACTTTTTTTTTTTCATGCACACATGTGACTGCGACTCACTGAAAATGACACACAATCCACTTTTATGTCACGACCCAGCAGTTGGGAACCACTGGTCAACTGTATAACAGTCACTGTAATATTTCTATGTCTGTCCAGAGTGATTGACCACTTTGCAAAAATGAAAAGGAGACGTTACAGTTTACTTCTCAGAAAATGATTCCCTGAACAGACACACAACAGTTGTTCATTTATTCTACTACTGTGGCTTTATTGTTTTGTGTATATTTTATGGTTTTGTGTATCTGAAATAGGATTAGCCACATTGCCATAAATGGAAATTAAATAATATAAAAGAACCCAAATATGTAGGGGTGCTTTATTTTTTGTTTTACTTTTGTAGATGTTAACTTTGCAGATAATTACTGCAATATATATTTCAAAAAGATTCATTGCTCTTCCTTTTTGCTTTTACCAGTAGCAGTTTAGAAGTCTGGAATAAAAAAGTGCACAAGTAGGTCAAATGCATTAGTTAATTTCAGGTGGTTAATCAAAGATCCATACAACATAATCTGATATGATTTCATAGTTTAAAGCACTATTTATGTATTTTGTATGACAAATAAGTGCTAAAAATGTTTTTGCTTGCGCGCTTTGCACGCTCACATGAATTATTTGTGCCCCAGGTGTGCCCCAATACAGTATTAGGTCTAGTGACGCCCCTGGTTTTGACGACTGATGGCGATGACGCCACAGACGGGCAGACAGATTTAAGTAACGTTTATCATCCTAAACTTCATCTAAAGTCTGCCGTTCTTAAGTCCAATGTGTTGTTTTTTCTAATATTGATACAATCGATTCATTGCCTTTCAAAAACGATGTTACATCGATGTATATCTTTCGGAAGGTCAACTTGCCAAGCACAGATGGATGAAGTTAAATCTTAGAAATAAAGATCGATAGATTGATTTATTGTTACATCCCTAATGTTTAATAATAAGAAGATCTAACATAAGAAGATATAATTCCACTCCATGAAATTCTATAACAAAAAGGTTATACCTTAAACTCTTCCTCCAGTAAAGTAGGTTCATTGGCAGAGCTGATGTCTTTGAGCATCCTCAGTGTACTGTGAAGCTCTGACAGCGAGATCTCCGTTTCTCCAAACTGGTTGTGCTCCAGTAGGGCCTGGTGTATTAAGATGTACTGGGCCTATAGGTGATAAACACTTGGATTAAACCAAGAAGACTTGGGGAGAGAATGATAACACCCACCAAGAAAGAAAGAAATGATCAACATCCCATCAATGATGCACACAACTATAAACCTGATACAGTAAATGGATGGTTTACCTCCACTTGAACCATGAGACATCTCTGTCTGCGGAGATTACGAACAAATCTATAGATGTCCACTCTGCTTTCTGCCTCCAGACACTCCATCATGGCATCAATGCCGATGTAGGTGCCCGTCCTGCCCACTCCAGCACTTCACATGGGAAAGAAAATGTAATGGACTTTAGTCAAGCACTTAAACATGAGCTTGGTGACAAACTGCTTGATGAGACCTTGAAATACCATTTGAAATAAATGATTGATTCTTTTGACATTCATCAGATAAAAGGACATTTCACCAAAAGAGTGTTGTAACTTTGTTCAAATTAACTTACATTTCTGTGTTTTTTATTTTTTAACTCTAAATCAGATAATACACACATACAGAACTCAAAATGTCTAGTGGCCCCTTACTTGCCAACCCTCCCGGATTTTCCGGGAGACTCTCGAAATTCAGCGCCTCTCCCGAAAACCTCCCGAGACAAATTTTCTCCCGAAAATCTCCCGAAATTCAAGCGGAGCTGGAGGCCACGCCCCCCAACATTGAGTCAGACCCGACTCAATGTTGTGACCCTCTTAAACAGGACAATACTGCCATCTACTGTACATAGAATAGAATGTAAATATATTCTACATTTAAGTGCAGTCAAGGAACATGCATTAGGGAGTCTGTTGTTCTGAAGCCCACAGTAAAGAGTCGTAACTTCATCACGTCGCCTGGTTATTGACTCCAACCCAATACATTACACCGTCGACAGGCAAAATGAAAAATACGCTTGCAAGTTCCAGAACGATTGGTAACAAGAATTTCAGTTTATCCAGGAGAGTTCGAAGGGGAAGGGGTATGTTGCCTGTAAATTTTGTCGAACAGACCTCTCCATTGAACACGGCGGCCGAACGGATATTCAGCCATGAACGGTCAGCGAAGCACAAAGCGTCC
>NC_084632.1:21952421-21974921 GCF_033978795.1 Nerophis ophidion | reverse complement strand
GGTTATTCAGTGGCGGGCCATGTGTTTCTCACCTAGGCCTTCAGTGATGTCCTATTTCACCTCTCAAAATATCGTAATTTGTGTCACCACATGGACATGGCTGGAGTTACTATACAGAAACACACTTTCACACTGCGGGACATTGAACCCCGCAACAGTGTACAGAACGGTATACTTTTCGGCGCATTTAACATTCAATAAACCCGCTTCAGCAATCAAAACATATCTTACGTGGTACTGTCAAAATTAAAATAATCGTGTAAAACAAATGAAACAGGAAACACCATTTCACCGCCGGGTTAGCTTCCGGTTTCAGCCGACCTCGTCTCACAAGGTGTAGCGTATTTTTCGGACTATAATCCGCAGATTTTTTCATAGTTTGGACGGGGGTGCGACATATACTCCTGAGCGACTCGTGTGAAATTATTAACACATTACCGTAAAATATCAAATAATATCATTTATCTCTGAAGACCACGGGCAGATTTCGTACAGCATGGCAACATAAGCTAGCTAAATTCTGATTGGATACAAACTCTCACCTAAAAACAACAGCACTGGAAAGAGCATAATATGACATGAAGAGAATATGAATATTTAAGATATTTAGGGAAAGTAAATTAAATTATTAATTATAATTTATATATAGCGTAATTATTTTTATCTTTATTTTTGATCATGATTTCTGGTTATATTAGAGCACGCAGAGAAGGCCTTGCTGACCCTGACGGCACACAACTGGGGTTATTTCTAAAGGAGTTGGGTAGCTGGGTCACTGGTTGGGTCAGCTCTGGGATGTTGCCCATCCCCATAATTCAAGTAACAACCCAGCAAGGAAGTACAATTTACCCTGCAGCTGGGTTACATCGTGGAGTGATTCTTTCCTGGCTGAGACGGTGTCAAACGGTCAGCCTTGTCAGAATATAGTAAAATAATACTTTTGTGTGTACTTTATAAGTTACATATGATCGAGAAATAACACACCGGCTCCATCCTTTTCGCCAGCGGGGAGTGTGGGTGGCATAGCCTTATTGCACCATTTGTTCAGGGAGATCAGTGCGGGTGATGTCACATCAATAAATCAATCAATCAATCTTTATTTATATAGCACTAAATCACAAGTGTCTCAAAGGGCTGCACAAGCCACAACGACATCCGCGGTACAGAGCCCACATAAGGGCAAGCAAAAACTAACCCCAGTGGGACGTCGGTGACAATGACTATGAGAACCCTTGGAGAGGACCGCATATGTGGGCAACCCCCCCCCCCCGCGCGCCCATCTAGGGGAGACTGAAAGCAATGAATGTCGAGCGGGTCTAATATGATATCGTGAAAGTCCAGTCTATAGTGGATCCAACATGAAGTGGGCATGGCCGAAACCAGAATTAAAAGCAGTTAAAAAAAATGAAAATAACCAATTTAATTTGTAGAGTGAACCCATCATTGCAGGTAAAATGACCCATCATTTGGGTTGAATGCATATGGGTAACCGGGTAGAAAACTACCCAAATTGAGTAGTATTCAACCCAGCATTTTTTAGAGTGTGGACAAAGGCACTTGTCTCATTTTGGATGTATCGTCTGGTTATTAGCAGGCACATGAGCGCTGTCTCGAGCTGTAATTGTCACCTTTGCACGTGAAACATTTTTCCATTGTTACGTCTTAGGCTTTAACTATTTTGTTAAATATTCTTTGGTCAAATTCAGTTAAAACCACTTTTATATCTAGCATGTATATTCATTATTGATTGTATTGAAAAAATTAGAACAGTGGTTATTAAAATTGATTAATTTCTTAGCCCCCCCCCACGAATAAGTCAAGCCCCCCATATCTTATAAAAAAAACAATCTTGGAGCAATTTCCTGATTTGCTTAATAAAAAAATTCAGTTCATTTTAATGTGCATTCCTACTTTAAATTTTCTGGGGAAGCAAATGGTGCCGATTCGGTGGAATAGTCCTAAATTGTTGAACAAAAAAAAAATGGAACACAGTGAACACTTGTGTCCGTAAACAGGGAATATGACTATAACTGTAGTTCATTAAAATGGGGACCATGAACAAGTGAAGTGAAGTGAATTATATTTATATAGCGCTTTTCTCTAGTGACTCAAAGCGCTTTACATAGTGAAACCCATTATCTAAGTTACATTTTTTAAACCAGTGTGGGTGGCACTGGGAGCAGGTGGGTAAAGTGTCTTGCCCGAGGACACAACGGCAGTGACTAGGATGGCGGAAGCGGGGATCGGACCTGGAACCCTCAAGTTGCTGGCACGGCCACTCTACCAACCGAGCTATACCGCCCCCACAACAACAGTTTTGTTCATCACGTTGTTTGAATTGGTATGAATAAGTGAGTATTTGAAAACAACCAATATCATAATAAAGAAAACAGAACCAGCTGATTGAACTTGACTTACCTGCAGTGGACAACAATGGGCCCGCTGAAAACGTTCTTAAAGGCGTTAACTTGCCGTCGGAGCTTCAGGAGGAGGTGGGGCTCCCCCGGAACGCCATGATCGGGCCAACTGATGAACTGGATTTGGGTCACATCTCTCTCGATTTTCTCTTGCCTCTGAACGCATGCAAAGACATGCAGAACAGCACACGGCTCAATGAATAGTTGATGAGACGAGAACATCTTTCTGCAGCATGAGCACATTTTCATAGTTTCATGACAGGAAATCTCACGTTAGTCAGGCTAAGACTGCGGATGATATAATCGGGGAAGTAATCCTCCGAAAGGAGCTTGACAACAAACTCCTCGTAGATTTCTGTCTCTCGGTCAGGAGAAGGCCAGTATTGCACGCACTTGACCTGCAACAACAACACAAGATACGATTTGATGAAAATACATGTCTGTGTTAGAATGTACTTCATTGTGTGGTCATATCTAAGAGGGGGGTTTGGAGCCTATCCCAGCTGCAAATGGGCGGAGGGCAGGGTATACCCTGGACAAGTCGCCACCTCATAGCAGGGCCAACACAGATAGACAACATTCACACTCACATTCACACACTAGGGCCAATTTAGTGTTGCCAATCAACCTATCCCCAGGTGCATGTCTTTGGAGGTGGGAGGAAGCCCGAGTACCTAGAGGGAACCCACGCAGTCACATGCAAACTTCACTCAAAAAGATCCCGAGCCAAGGATCGAACCCAAAACCTTTGTATTTTGAGGCACACGTAATAACCCCAGTTCCACTGTGCTGCCCATGCTGCAATATTTATTGTTGTACCAACCCCGTTTCCATATGGGTTGGGAAATTGTGTTAAATGTAAATATAAACGGAATACAATGATTTGCAAATCATTTTCAACCCATATTCAGCTGAATATGCTACAAGGACATGTTTGATGTTCAAACTGAAAAAACTTTTTTTTTGTGTGCAAATAATCATTAACTTTAGAATTTGATGCCAGCAACACGTGACGAAGAAGTTGGGAAAGGTGGCTATAAATACTGATAAAGTTGAGGAATGCTAATCAAACACTTATTTGGAACATCCCACAGGTGTGCAGGCTAATTGGTAACAGGTTGGTGCCATGATTGGGTCTAAAAACAGCTTCCCAAAAAATGTTCAGTCTTTCACAAGAAAGGATGGGGCGAGGTACACCCCTTTGTCCACAACTGCTTGAGCAAATAGTCAAACAGTTTAAGAACGACGTTTCCCAAAGTGCATTTGCAAGAAATTTTGGGATTTCAACATCTACGGTCCATAATATCATCAAAAGATTCAGAGAATCTGGAGAAATCATTTCACGTTAGCGGCATGGCCAGAAACCAACATTGAATGACCGCGACCTTCGATCCCTGAGATGGCACTGTATCAAAAACCGACCTCAATCTCTAAAGGATATCACCACATGGGCTCAGGAACACTTCAGAAAACCACTGTCACTAAATACAGTCTGTCGCTATATCTGTAAGTGCAAGTTAAAACTCTACTATGCGAAGCGAAAGCCGTTTATCAACAACATCCAGTAACGCTGCCGGCTTCTCTGGGCCTGAGCTCACCTAAGATGGACTGATGCAAACTGGAAAGATGTTCTGTGGTCTGACGAGTGCACTTTTAAAATTATATTTGGAAACAGAGGACGTGGTGTCCTCCAGAACAAAGAGGAAAATAACCATTCGGATTGTTATAGGCGCAAAGTTCAAAAGCCAGCATCTGTGATGGTACGGGGGTGCATTAGTGCCCAAGGCATGGGTAACTTACACATCTGTGAAGGCACCATTAATGCTGAAAGGTACATACAGGTTTTGGAACAACATATGCTGCCATCTAAGCGTCGTCTTTTCATGGATGCCCCTGCTTATTTCAGCAAGACAATGCCAAGCCACATTCAGCACATGTTACAACAGCGTGGCTTCGTAAAAAAAAAGAGTGTGGGTACTTTCCTGGCCCGCCTGCAGTCCAGACCTGTCTCCCATCGAAAATGTGTGGCGCATTATGAAGCGTAAAATACGACAGCGGAGACCCCGGACTGTTAAACGACTAAAGCTCTACATAAAACAAGAAAGGGAAAGAATTCCACTTTTAAAGCTTCAAAAATTAGTTTCCTCAGTTCCCAAACATTTATTGAGTGTTATAAAAAGAAAACGTGATGTAACACAGTGGTGAACATGCCCTTTCCCAACTACTTTGGCACGTGTTGCAGCCATGAAATTCTAAGTTAATTGTTATTTGCAAAAAAAAAGAAAGTTTATGAGTTTGTACATCAAATATCTTGTCTTTGTAGTGCATTCAATTGAATATGGGTTGAAAATGATTTGAAAATTATTGTATTCCGTTTAGATTTACATCTAACACAATTCCCCCCCCCCCCAAAAAAAAGATGCCATAGTGTGTAAAATGAAGTGTCAGGAATGTTTAGGATTTACAAACACTTACCGTAATTGGACACAAATATAATGCTAAAATGTTACAAACATATTTATTACTACACACACGTATTTTTAAGTCCAAAGAATTGTGAAGGAACATCTCCTGTTTCAAGCAAGTATTAAAAAAAATAACTTAAAGTTGATGTCCTTAAAGAGACAATGTAAACATCAACAATAAAGTTCACTTTAGTTAAACTTTTACTTTCTAAAAAGCAGTGTCCTCTACAGTGGACATGTTTATATTAGTTTGGAAAATTCTGTTTTGCGGAAAAGTAAACATTTTAACTTTTGATAATGTTAATACCTCACAAACTGGTGTTCAGCTTTGTTGGCTTCAAATATATTTTCTGGGTGACTGTTTATGGGGCGGTGACTCCAGGATTTGCCCTGCCTCTGAGTGCATACTGCGGCATGGTCATGCTGGACCTTCAGAAGGCCTTTGACACCGCAAATCACGCTATATATATATATATATATATATATATATATATATATATATATAAGCTCAGAGCAATCGGATTTCATAAAACCTCATCGAGCTGGTGCAATCTTACTTGGAGGGGAGGAAACAGGTGGTAGAGGTTAACGGCACCATGTCCCCCCCCAGTAAGTTGTGGAGTCCCCCAAGGCAGTATTATAGGGCCTTTACTGTTCCTAATATACGTAAATGACATGTCATCAGCATGCCACTGTGAATTGTCCCTGTTTGCTGATGACTCGGCCTTGCTGGTATCCGGCAAGGACAAGTCACAGGTGGAAAAAAAATCCATGGTGCTGAACTCTGTATAATTTGCACCTGGCTTGCTGACAATAAACTTTCAACACACTTAGGTAAAATGGAATCCATCCTATTTGGGTCCCAAATCAACCTTAAGAAAGTCAGTGACTTCACTATTAAAGTGAGTGACATTGTTATCACCAGGAAAGATGAGGTCACCTACCTAGGGTTCCATTCTTGAGGCTAATCTTTCCTGTGATAAAATGGCAACCAAGGTAATCAAAAAGGTCAACCAACGAACAAGATTTATCTGTAAAATCTCCTCTCTGGTCAACAAAAGCACCTTAAAGATTCTAGCGGGAACTCTCATTCAACCCTTTTTTAATTACGCTTGCACCTCCTGGTATCCCAGCAACTCCAAAACCCTCAAATCTAGACTCCTGGTATCCCAGCAACTCCAAAACCCTCAAATCTAGACTCCAAACATCCCAGAACAAGCTAGTCAGGTTACTTCTAGACCTCAACCCCAGATCACACCTCACTCCTACCCACTTCTCCAAGGTGGGCTGGCTCAGGGTGGAGGACAGAGTAAAACAACTTGCACTGAGGCCATTCTATAAAATCCGTTACACCTCCCTGATACCGAAGTACATGTCAAACTACTTCCATAACATGAATGACCGCCATAACCACAACACCAGGGGGAGCTCCACAAACCACGTCAAACCCAGATTCCGATCTAAAAAAGGTCTTAACTTATTATCCTTCTATGCCACATCAATATGGAATGCACTACCAACAGGTGTAAAGGAAAGTGCATCTCTATCCTCCTTCAAAACCCCACTAAAAGAACACCTCCAAGCAACTTTAACCCTTGACTAACACCCTCCCCCCTTCACATCCCACCTCCCTGGATTGTAAATAATCAAATGTATTTACTTGTTCTTATGCTTTCTGAACTCTCTCTGTTCACTCCTCGCTGTACATATCCTACCGAGTCAGACCTACACTGTTTCAATGTACATTTCTCTGATGATGCAATTGTTGATGACTGAAGTACTGATATCAACCAAACCAAACCCCCCACCCCCAATTCCTCTCATTTACGACGTGCACACTTCTCTTCCTGCTTACGATGTTTCATGTCTCCGACCTCGCAAAGGATTCTGGGAGATGTAGTTCATTTAGGACCCGGCTAATGCAAAAAACGCCAGAAAAAAGTACACCCACCAAGTTGTGGTTTGATACCGTCACGCATCACGGCATTATTGTGAAGACTGGAAATAGCAGTATCTACAATACAGTTATTTCCCTGATATTTGATGATATTTCAACTAGAGCAGAGGTGTCAAACAGGCTTTCATTGAGGGCCACGTCACAGTTATGGCTGCCCTCTGCACTCTTGTAACAGGAAATAATATAAGAATATAAATGGATAAGGATTTGCCTCATGGTATTATTACACAATTCTTTCATTACATGCACTGTAAAAAAACAAAATAAATCTTTATATTTTTGCAGTAAATAACTTGCAGAAGAGTTGCCAGAAATCTACGGTAATATGTACTGTTGTTTTTACAGCACATTACTGTAAAAACGGCAAAATCTTGGGTTGTTGTTTGTACAGTGTACTACTGTAAAGGCCATTGTTTTTTTTACAAAACAATTCTGGGTTATGAGCTGCCAGTTTTTTTGCTGTTAGACTTAGACTCAGATAAAATTTAATGATCCACAAGGGAAATTGTTCCACACGGTAGTTTAGTTACAGATGATGGAAAAGATGGAAAGCATAAAATAGACTAAAAGCAATATAAAAAAACAACATATATATGTAATATTTACATAATATATGTACAGTATAGGATGTATACCGATATAGAGCTACGGTTGTTGTTTTTACGGTACAGTGTACAGTGTACACCAAGGGTCACCAACGCGGTGCCCGCGAACACCAGGTAGCCCGTAAGGACCAGATGAGTAGCCCCCTGGCCTGTTCTAAAAATAGCTCAAATAGCAGCACTTACCAGTGAGCTGCCTCTATTTTTTTAAATTTTATTTATTTACTAGCAAGCTGGTATCGCTTTGCTTGACATTTGCTTGACATTTTTAATTCTAAGTGAGACAAAAGTCAAATAGAATTTGAAAATCCAAGAAAATATTTTAAAGATTTGGTCTTCACTTGTTTGAATAAATTAACATTTTTTTTTAATTTGCTTCTTATAAATTTCAGAAAGACAATTTTAGAGAAAAAAATACAACCTTAAAAATGATTGTAGGATTTTTAAACACAAACCTTTTTACCTTTTAAATTCCTTCCTCTTCTTTCCTGACAATTTAAATCAATGTTCAAGTAAATTTATGTATTTTACTGTAAAGAATAATAAATAAATTTTTGATTTAATTCTTCATTTTAGCTTCTGTTTTTTCGACGAAGAATATTTGTGAAATATTTCTTCAAACTTATTATGATTAAAATTAAAAAAAATATTCTGGCATATCTAGAAAATCTTTAGAATCCAATTTAAATCTTAATTCTAAGTCTTTTGAATTTCTTTTAAAATTTTTGTTCTGGAAAATCTAGAAGAAATAATGATTTGTCTTTGTTAGAAAAATAGCTTGGTCCAATTCGTTATTTATTCTAACAAAGTGAAGATTGGATTTTAACCTATTTAAAACATGTCATCAAAATTCTAAAATTAATCCTAATCAGGAAAAACTAATAATGATGTTCCATAAATTATTTTACATTTTTTTCAAAAAGATTCAAAATAGCTATTTTTTCTCTTCTTTTTTTTGGTTGAATTCTGAATTTTAAAGAGTCGAAATTGAAGATAAACTATGTTTAAAAATTTTATCTTGATCTTTTTCCTGTTTTCTCCTCTTTTAAACCGTTCAATTAAGTGTTTTTTTCATAATTTATTCTCTACAAAAAAACCTTCCGTTAAAGGAAAAAAATGTGCGACGGAATGACAGACAGAAATACCCATTTTTTTATTCATATAGATTTATTTATTAAAGGTAAATTGAGCAAATTGGCTATTTCTGGCAATTAATTTAAGTGTGTATCAAACTAGTAGCCCTTCGCATTAATCAGTACCCAAGAAGTAGCTCTTGGTTTCAAAAAGGTTGGTGACCCCTGGTGTACACTTTGATGGAAAACTTGCTTTGAAATCATAAGCCAAGCAGATATTTAATTAATTATATTAACAAAAACATTTTCGGAATGTATGATGATATGCTTTATATCACGGCATGCAGTACATTTTTGTTAGCTTCCAAAAGTTAAATTATAAGCTGATTTAATGTTAAAAAAAATACCCTCGAAACAACTTTCTGAAAAGCTGCGACAAATTCAGACATTTTAGGCCGCAACGATCACAAAAAAGCCAAAAAAATCCTGGAGGAACTGACTATAGTTAGGAGAATATAGAGAGCCTGTAAAATACAAACCCTGTTTCCATATGAGTTGAGAAATTGTGTTAGATGTAAATATAAACAGAATACAATGATTTGAAAATCATTTTCAACCCATATTCAATTGAAAGCACTACAAAGACAAGATATTTGATGTTCAAACTCATATACTTTTTTTTTTTGCAAATAATAATTAACTTAGAATTTCATGGCTGCAACATGTGCCAAAGTAGTTGGGAAAGGGCATTTTCACCACTGTGTTACATCACCTTTTCTTTTAACAACACTCAATAATCGTTGTAGCTTTAAAAGTGGAATTATTTACCATTCTTGCTTGATGTACAGCTTAAGTTGTTCAACAGTCCGGGGTCTTGTCGTATTTTCCGCTTCATAATGCGCCACACATTTTCGATGGGAGACAGGTCTGGACTGCAGGCGGGCCAGGAAAGTACCCGCACTCTTTTACTGAGAAGCCACTCGGTTGTAACACGTGGCTCGGCATTGTTTTGCTGAAATAAGCAGGGGCATCCATGATAACTTAGCTTGGATGACAACATATGTTGCTCCAAAACCTGTATGGCCCATTCAGCATCAATGGTGCCTTCACAGATGTGTAAGTTACCCATGCCTTGGGCACTAATACACCCCCATACCATCACAGATGCTGGCTTTTGAACTTTGCGCCTACAACAATCCGGATGGTAATTTTCCTCTTTGTTCCGAGGACACCACGTCCACAGTTTCCAAATATATTTGGAATGTGGACTCGTCAGACCACAGAACACTTTTCCGCTTTGCATCAGTCCATCTTAGATGAGCTCGGGCCCAGCGAAGCCGGCAGCGTTCCTAGATGTTGTTGATAAATGGCTTTTGATTTGCATAGTAGAGTTTTAACTTGCACTTACAGATGTAGCGACCAACTGTAGTTACTGAAAGTGGTTTTATGAAGTGTTCCTGAGCCCATGTGGTGATATCCTTTACACACTGATGTCTGTTTTGATGCAGTACCGCCTGAGGGATCAAAGGTCCTTAATATCATCGCTTACGTGCAGTGATTTCTCCAGATTCTCTGAACCTTTTGATGATATTACGGACCGTAGATGGTAAAATCCCTAAATTCCTTGCAATAGCTCGTTGAGAAATGCTGTTCTAAAACTGTTCGACAATTTGCTTACACATTGGTGACCCTCGCCCCATCCTTGTTTGTGAATTACTTAGAATTTCATGGAAGCTGCTTTTATACCCAATCATGGCACCCACCTGTTCCCAATTAGCCTGCACACCTGTAGGATGTTCCAAATAACTGTTTGATGAGCATTCCTCAACTTTATCAGTATGTATTGCCACCTTTCCCAACTTCTTTGTCACGTGTTGCTGGCATCAAACTCTAAAGTTAATGATTATTTGCAAAAAAAAAATTTTTTTTATCAGTTTGAACATCAAATATGTTGTCTTTGTAGCATATTCAATTGAATATGGGTTGAAAATGATGTGCAAATCATTGTATTCCGTTTATATTTACATCTAACACAATTTCCCAACTCATATGGAAACAGGGTCTGTAGTTACTTGTATGTTTATATTAGTGGTTCACTTCTTATTACACTTGTGTGAAGATTCAAGTACCTTGTTTCCCTCTTCGCAGCGCGTTACCATGACAATGATAGAAGATTTCTGCTCCCAGATCATCCTCCAGAAGTCACACACCGTTTCCTCCTTTGGTCCTGTAGCACACATTTAGACGCACACACGCAGACTAAGTATAGATGAAAATAAAGGGAAGTGCAGAATGGAGAAGACTTTGGCACCTTGAGCTGCAATGTATTTCTTTAACTCATTATAGCCCTGCAGAAGAAGAAACATTCAATGAGCTGTGGCAGAAAGCTTGAATTAAGAGCGACATATTGTCCATACATCAATGAAGCTGGCGTTAATGTAGTCACAGCCGGCCTTGCCATTTCCTGTACAAAGCTGTACTCGGTTGTAATCATCTGTGATTGTAGAGAAATGTAAATGTGAACTGCTTTTTAATACTTTTAAGTAAAAAAAAAAAAATCACATACATGGTAAAATGTCCACGTAACGGTTCTTCAGGGCATTGCAGGGTTTTTTAGCCTCTTTCATTGTCGACTTCGTAAAAACTCTGGGGATGCTCTAAAAGAAAATGAAAATATTTCATTGTCCCACCTGTAGGGCTAAATAATAACCTACACAAAAACAAACAAAAAAAGCACAAAACCTGAAACTCTTCCAGAAAAAGGCGTCCCTCATCAGCCAGTTTAATTTTGTATGCTTCCAGCAACGTGTCAGCTTCGATTGGTTCCACCGAAAAGTTTTCTACAAGAACACACGTCACACTAATGAGAAACACTTTAATAACTGAAGCCTGCAGTCATTTAGTATAATGTGTGCATATTAGGTAATGCACTGTAAATAGCAGACACAACCAAAATAAAAAACATTATTAAATACATAAATAATAATTCATATTATATATATATATATATATATATATGTATATATATATAAAAAACATTATTAAATACATAATTAATAATTCATATTATATATATATATGTATATACATATATATATATATTACATATATATATATTACATATATATATATATATATATATTACATATATATATATATATATATATATATATATATATATATATATATATATATATATATATATATATATATATATATACATACACATACAGTGGGGCAAGAAAGTATTTAGTCAGCCACCGATGTGCGAGTTCTCCCACTGTAGGAATTTTAAAGAATTGTAAATTATGGTGGAAAATAAGTATTTGGTCAACCATTCAAAGCTCTCACTGATGGAAGGAGGTTTTGGCTCAAAATCTCATGATACATGGCCCCATTCATTCTTTCTTTAACACGGATCAATCATCCTGTCCCCTTAGCAGAAAAACAGCCCCGAAGCATGATATTTCCACTTCCATGCTTCACAGTAGGTGTGGTGTTCTTGGGATGCAACTCAGTATTATTCTTCCTCCAAACACGACAAGTTGAGTTTATACCAAAAAGTTCTATTTTGGTTTCATCTGACCACATGACATTCTCCCAATCCTCTGCTGTATCATCCATGTATCCATTGTGGTATAAACTCAACTTGTCGTGTTTGGAGGAAGAAGAATACTGAGTTGCATCCCAAGAACACCATACCTACTGTGAAGCATCGGGGTGGAAACATCATGCTTTGGGGCTGTTTTTCTGCTAAGGGGACAGGACGATTGATCCGTGTTAAGGAAAGAATTAATGGGGCCCTGTATCGTGAGATTTTGAGCCAAAACCTCCTTCCATCAGTGAGAGCTTTGAATGGTTGACCAAATACTTATTTTCCACCATAATTTACAAATACATTCTTTATAATTCCTACAATGTGAATAACTGGATTTTTTTTCACATTCTGTCCCTCACAGTTGAAGTGTGCCTATGATGAAAATTACAGACCTCTGTCATCATTTTAAGTGGGAGAACTGCACAATCGGTGGCTGACTAAATACTTTTTTGCCCCACTGTATATGTATAATTATATAAAATATCTCATTCGTCATTAATATGAAATATTCACCTAAACAACAAACCTGCTTGTGGTGACTTCAACAATAACATTTCAGAAAAACATTTTGCTATACAATATACATACTGTACGTATGAATATTCTTATTCATCCAGGTTATTGTATTCTTAGGGCATTGAATGATTCTGGACTGCTCAGATTATCTTAGAAATGTAACTTAGATATTGGGTTTCACAATGTACAGCGCTTTGAGTCACGAGAAAAAAGCGCTATATAAAATATAATTCACTTCACTTCACAGTACTGAGTAATTGTATGTACATTTATTTTCATCAGCTTTGAGTCCCTTCTTTTGCAATATATTTAGTTAATATTTATTTTTGTAACCAGCCTGACCTAAGCCTTGATAATAATCTTTATGATTAACACATGCTTTTGTAAACTATCAGTAGGTTAGATATAATTATTGAGTCCTATTAAAATCAAAAGTAAGACTTCTAAATCTCTGTAAGGTCCCCTCTGTAGTGGAAAATGTATGCCTCAACGTTAAAAACGGTTAAGAACCCCTGTTCTAGACAGTTGAGCAGACTTCACCGGTTCATGCTCAAAACTAGATAGAACAGATCTTGTCTAGAACAGGCTAGGCAGGCTTCATCGGTTCATGATCAGGACTAGATAGGACAGCTACTGTCTAGAACAGGGGTTCTTAACCGTTTTTAACGTTGAGGCATACATTTTCCACTACAGAGGGGACCTTACAGAGATTTAGAAGTCTTACTTTTGATTTTAATAGGACTCAATAATTATATCTAACCTACTGATAGTTTACAAAAGCATGTGTTAATCATAAAGATTATTATCAAGGCTTAGGTCAGGCTGGTTACAAAAATAAATATTAACTAAATATATTGCAAAAGAAGGGACTCAAAGCTGATGAAAATAAATGTACATACAATTACTCAGTACTGTGAAGTGAAGTGAATTATATTTTATATAGCGCTTTTTTCTCGTGACTCAAAGCGCTGTACATTGTGAAACCCAATATCTAAGTTACATTTTTAAACCAGTTTGGGTGGCACTGGGAGCAGTTGGGTAAAGTGTCTTGCCCAAGGACACAACGGAAGTGACTAGGTTTGCAGAAGCCGGGATCGAAACTGGAACCCTCGAGTTGCTGGCACGGCCACTAATAAAAATAAATTCTAACTAAATTAATAATCAGTAATGATATTGAAAATGTTTCTTATGTAAATTGTACAACTTCACCACTTAATTCATATTTTTTGCGCTTAAGAAAGCTCTCTATGACTTTCGCTCCAGACTTCTTCTCTGTTTGAGATTGCCATGACTGTCCCAGGTGGTGGAAAGGTGTATTACAACTGAGTACCTACGATCCATACAGACCACAGCTGATATTTTTTGGCGGCCCTCTAGGGAGTGCTTGCGGCCCAAAAATGGTTACTGGTTTAGAGCAAACTAGGCAGACTAGATCGGTTCTACTCAAGACTAGATAAGACAGCTCTCGTTGAGAGCAGGCTAAGCAGGCTTAATCCTTAATGCGTAAAATTAAATGGGAAAGCACTGGTCTAAAACAGGCTAGGTAGCCTTCATCGGTTCACATTCAAGATGAGATCGAAGAGTGAGTCTCAGTCGAGAGCAGGCTAGGCAGGCTTCATAGATAGGAGAGCCCTAGTCTGGGGAGTGGGGCTGGTCGGGCTTCATCGGTTCATGCTATAGACTAGATAGGACAGCTTTAGTCTAAAGCAGGCTAGGCAGGCTTTAACGTTTCATGCTCGAGTCTACGGCAGGCTAAGCTGTTTTCATTTGATGTAACAGATGTAATCTAATGCAGGCTAGATATGTTCCAGTGATTCATGTTCAAGACCAGGTAAGACAGCTCTCCCCTATACCAGGCTAGGCTGGCTTCATCAAATGGACATTGAGATGAAGCCAGCCTCGACCAGAAAGAGCAGCAATAGACTAGGGCGGGCAAGGAAGGGTACATCGGTTGATGATCAAAATTCGTTAAGACAGCTCTAGTCTAAGGCAGGCTAGGAAGACTTCATCAAGTCATGTTCAAGCCTAGCTAGGACAGCTCTAACATAGAACAGGCTAGACAGGCTTCATCAGTTCACATTTAAGACAAGAGAGAACAGTTAGTTTGAGTGTAGGGCAAGCTGGGCAGGCTTCATTGGTTCATGCTAGCTAGGACAGATTTAGTCTAGAGCAGGCTAGGCATGTTTCATTGTTTAATGCTCAAAACTAGATAGGACGGCTTCGTGTTCAAGCCTAGACAGAACAGCTCGAGTCTAAACATGCTTCATGATAGGACAGCTCTAGCTTAAAGGCATACTCAAAACCACTACTACCGACCACGCAGTCTGATAGTTTATATATCAATGATGAAATATTAACATTGCAACACATGCCAATACGGCCTTTTTAGTTTACTAAATTGCAATTTTAAATTTCCCGCGAAGTATCCTGTTGAAAACGTCGCAGAATGGTGACGCGTATGATGACACGTGCGCGTGACGTCACCGGTTGTAGCGGACATGTTCTTTCAGCACCGCTCACGGCTAAAAGTCGTCTGCTTTAATCGCATAATTACACAGTATTCTGGACATTTGTGTTGCTGAATCTTTTGCAATTTGTTCAATTAATAATGGAGACGTCAAAGAAGAAAGATGTAGGTGGGAAGCGGTGTACTGCAGCTGCCTTTAGCAACACAAACCCAGCCGGTGTTTCCTTGTTTACATTCCCGAAGGTGAAGCTTTGGTATGGAACAGAACGGTCAAGCGAACATGGTTCCCGACCACATGTCAACCGGCAGGTTTTGATGAGAAAACTGTGGTAATAAGTCGGCTCTTACCGTAGACATGAGCAGAGCTTGCGTCTTCCTGCAGCTGCGGACTCTCTTACCTCCTCCCACCGGAGACAATGGCGGTCACCACACCCGTGGCCACACCCCTCCGACTTTCAGGTACCATATATAGGCTGTTGCCCCCGCGACCCGACCTCGGATAAGCGGAAGATGATGGATGGATGGATGGATATAATCTCACTAAAACACTATTAACAATAAGCAGATAAGGGATTTTCCAGAATTATCCTAGTAAATGTGTCTAATAACATCTGAATCGCTCCCACTGCCCTCGCCTTTTTTTTTCTTTCTAGTCCTTCACTCTCACTATCCTCATCCACAAATCTTTCATCCTCGCTCAAACTAATGGGAAATCATCGCTTTCTCGGTCCGAATCGCTCTCGCAGTGGTGGCTATGATTGTAAACAATGTGAGGATGTGAGGAGCCTTACAACCCGTGACGTCACGAGCACATCGTCTGCTACTTCCGGTACAGGCTAGGCTTTTTTATTAGCGACCAAAAGTTGCGAACTTTATCGTCGATGTTCTCTACTAAATCCCCTCAGCAAAAATATGGCAATATCGCAAAATGATCAAGGATGACACATGTGAGGAGCCTTACAACCCGTGACGTCACGCGCACATCGTCTGCTACTTCCGGTACAGGCAAGGCTTTTTTATTAGCGACCAAAAGTTGCGAACTTTATCGTCGATGTTCTCTACTAAATCCTCTCAGCAAAAATATGGCAATATCGCGAAATGATCAAGTATGACACATAGAATGGACCTGCTATCTCCGTTTAAATAAGAAAATCTAATTTCAGTAGGCCTTTAAAGCAGACTCGGTTGGCTTTATCAGTTGATACTTAAGACTAAATAGGAGAGCTGTCCTAGTACAGTGCGCTCAAGAAAAAAGGACATTACATACTTACTTGCATTTGGGATAAGAAGCAGGTTTTCATGGATGTCTCTGCAAACAAGCAAACACAAAGTCAATGCGAGCTCCGAGGACGTAAGCATGCCCAAAATGTCACATGATCAGAGTTATGTCTCTTTTTCAACCTGTTTAATCTACCTCATGCTAACTTTGGCAACAACATGAGGACATAGAATAACAAATGTTATTAAACATACTTACTGGGACCTTTGCCGTTTCACCGAATAGATCTTGAAGAGAACTATAAGGAGCGCCACTGATGTGAAAACGATGAGGAAGATAAGAAACCCAGTGAGGGCTTTGTCATTGTCTGCAAAACAAAATGGCAACAACACACCATCAGATATCCATCCATCCATTTTCTACCGCTTATTCCCTTTTGGGGTCACGGGAGTATAAGGGATGGTTTAATTGTATGATAACTGAAAGTATCTGTAAAAGTTTGCAGACTCTTTTGCATTGAATTCAATGATATTGTGTCTGAAATAAAGTATCGTATTTTCCGGACTATAAGCCGATACTTTTTTCCTAGGCTTTGAACCCTGTGGCTAATAAAATAGTGTGGCTAATTTATGGATTTTGCTAACAGCCATTACGAACAAATAGTTTTCATACAACTATTTGCTATGGCGCTATCTATTAGACCAGTTTGCTCACTGCATGTGCTGCGGGTGGAATGTCTTCGGTATTTCCTTCTGTTTAGTAACTGGAAACGGAACTAGAGGTGCCGTTTCATCTTCTCGCCGTCCATAGCGTTTTTACCCATGTATAGTTTCTTCATTCATCACTACAGGCAACATTTGTAAGTTCCATCCATCCATTTTCTACCGCTTATTCCCTTTTGGGGTTGCGGGGGGCGCTGGCGCCTATCTCAGCTACAATCGGGCGGAAGGCGGGGTACACCCTGGACAAGTCGCCACCTCATCGCAGGGCACATTTGTAAGTTTTACACTATAATTAAAACTATTCATACTTACTAAACTGTCACATGTTTGATAGTATTGTTTGTTGTACGTGCTATCGTAGTTTAATCAAGCTAGCATCGTTAGCGTTAGCTAATATGCTAACACATTTACAAGTGTCTATGTATTATCAATTTAACAACGGTTTCTGTTTGTATTCTTTCAGTTTCGTGAATTCACCAAGACGTCACCGTGGAGTTATTGAGTCTGTTTATCTGATTGGAGAGATGGCTTCCACAGCGAGTGGGTCCATGACGATGACTTCTGTGTTTGTTTGTTTTTTATCAGTCAACAATTATTTTTGTGTGTAAATAACTAATTTCACAATGTATACACTACAAAAACTAAAATCTAAGTAAGATTAAATATCTCAAATAAGGGTGATATTTGCTTATTTTCTGTATAAGATAAGATAATTATTCCTACTAAGCAGATTTTATGTTAGAGTGTTTTACTTGTTTTAAGGGTTTTGTTCCTAAATTATCTTAGTAAGATATTGCAGCTTGTTGCTGATATTTGATGACCTATATTGAGTGAAACATGCTTGTAACTAGAATATCAACTGATGCGAAGCTGTGTCATTAACACTCAGTAGTATAAAACTACTTTTCTAAAGTAATAATTTCTTACTTCAAGCATGAAAAAAAAAATCATGATACACAGTGCAGCTCATTATGTCAATATAATGGCACTGGCATTAACTTAATTTAAGAATATTTTTCAACATATTGAGCAAAAAGGTATCTTTTTTATCTACTAAGAAAAGTACACTTGTTATTAGTGAGAATATACTTATTTTAAAGTATATTTGGGTTCACTGAGGTTAGCTAATTTTACTTGTTTTGGAAAGTCTTGACAAGCCGAATTTTCTTGTTCTACTGGCAGATAATTTTGCTTAGTTCAAATAAAATACCCCTAATTTTTGTTTTTTGTTTTCTTGTTTTTGAACACCGACTTTTTGCAGTGTAGCTATGGAAAAACATGTTTTTCTTTTCAAATTTAATGGGTGCGGTGCGCCCTATAGTCCAGAAAATACGGTAAATATGCATACGGTCAAAAAAAAAAAAACACGTACAGGAAGTAGAAACCTGTTCCAGCCTTCCGTTCTTACTCCTGAAATCCTGGTTGAAGGCAAACACCTGAAACATCACAGCTCGGCTTGAACAGGAACTCAAGTGCTCACCAAAAAAGGTGCGGAGACATTGAAAACATTTAAAATCAGTTAAGGAGAAAAAATGAATTGCACGAACCTCCACTTTGTACGTGGTAGAGTAGCTCAAATCTGTGAATGTGAATTTACATGTTCCACTTTGGTTTTGTGTTTTCACAGTGACACTATCCTGGATAACTGCACTGAAGCCAGTTTTCACCCCATTAAACTGTTTTGAGTGATCACAGGTCACTTCAATCACATTGTTGTCGATAAGGTATGCTTTCAGGTTGGTGATGTCATCTGGCACTGTTGGAAAATAAGAACATTTACTGGATGAACATTTAAAATGACTAATGCTACTTAAAAATAGTTGAATAGAGTTAAATTTAATTTTCCTCTAATTGATAAAGAACAATACAACTTGTGTGTAAATCTTGCGACAAAAAAGGGACTATTGTTTTTACTAAACGACATTTGTGGCCTGAAGAAGAACAATAACATGGAAACAGGAGCTACTTGTAAAAAAGCAATAATCCTATTGATTTTGAATGATATCTAACAAATGAGAAGTCAAATTAGAACATGCTCATTGTCACTTTTCTTGTTTACTGTAAACAACTTCTCATTGAGAGAGCAAAATGTGGAAATCAATGTAAGTTTCTTTAAGAAAAATCACAACATGTAAAATATACCATTGGTGTCTAATTCAATCACACTTCGCTTGCTAATATATATTAAACATTTAGCTCACATTTGATGTAAAAAAGGTATCTAAACTTTAATTCTCCTGTAAATCCTAAAGTTAAATCAAAATCTTAACTATACATCCATCCATCCATTTTCTACCGCTTGTCCCTTTTTTGGGGTCGCGGGGGGGTCGCTGGAGCCTATCTCAGCTGCACTCGGGTGGAAGGCAAGATACACCCTGGACAAGTCGCCACCTCATCGCAGGGATCTTAACTATACAGCATATGTTAAATATAAGTTTAGATGTTACATACAAATGTTAAATGTAAATACATATAAATATAACTGTTAAATATACATCTAATGTGAAAGGCTACCTATAAATGTTAAAACTAAATGTAAACGTTAAATCTATATCCAAACGTTAAATCTAAATGTTAAATCTATATATAACTGTTTAATCTAAATGTAAATATTGAATCTAAATCTAATGTTAAATGTTAAATATAAACGGTAAAAATAAATCTGTTAAATTTAGATGATTAATCTAAATGTAATTGTTCAATCTAAATGTTGCGTATAAACAAATCTTAAATCTAAAAGTTAAATAAAAATGTTGAATTAAATCTAAATGTTAAATATACATTTAAATATATATATATATATATATATATATATATATATATATATATATATATATATATACATATATATATATATAAAATATCCTGATTATTGAGGGAACCCCTCATGAAACAGTTCTGTAGAGATGAAGTAGTCTTGTGAATTTTCTCACACACACACACACACACACATATATATATATATATATATATATATATATATATATATATATATATATATAAATACATTTTCTACCGCTTATTCCCTTTTGGGGTCGCCTATCTCAGCTACAATCGGGCGGAAAGCTGAGTACACCTTGGACAAGTCCACACCTCATCGCACACATACATACATACACATATATATATATATACACACATATATATATACATACATACATATATATATATACACACACATATATATATATATATATATATATATATATATATATATACATACATACATACATACATATATATATACACACATATATATATACATATATATACATATATATATATATATATATATATATATATATATATATATATATATTTTAATTGTGAAAACATCCATGCCAAGCAGTGTTGCATTCTAGATGCCTCATAGGACACTCTTTTTTTTCTCTCTCTCTCATGCTATATCCCTTATTTTTGTTACTTGCCATAAATGTCTTTTTGATATGAACTCTAGAAGGATATTGTTTACAAAAAAATGTACAAAAACACTAAAAACGTGTTTGTTTTTTTATTTTTATTTTTGTTTTGTTAATTTTTTTTTTGAGTTTTTATCAAGCATGCATCGCAAATCGTGTTGAATCAAAAACATTGATATATAATCGAATCGAGACCCCAAGAATCATTTTTAAATCGAATCGTGGGACACCCAAAGATTCGCAGCCCTAATATATATATATATATACATACATATATATTCAATCTAAATTGAATGTTAAATGCTAAATATGAATGGTATATATATATATATATATATATATATATATATATATATATATATATATTAGGGGTGTGGGAAAAAATCGATTCGAATACAAATTGCGATTCTCACGTAGTGCGATTAAGAATCTATTCTCATTTAAAAACAATTATTTTTATTTATTTATTTATCTTTTCTATTTTTTTTTAAATCAATCCAACAAAACAATACACAGCAATACCATAACAATGCAATCCAATTCCAAAATCAAACCTGACACAGCAACACTCAGAACTGCAATAAACAGAGCAATTGAGAGGAGACACAAACACGACACAGAACAAACCAAAAGTAGTGAAACAAATATGAATATTAACAACAACAGTATCAATAATAGTTATAATTTCAGCATAGCAGTGATTAAAAATCCCTCATTGACATTTATATATTAAAAAAAAAAGAACAATAGTGTCACAGTGGCTTACACTTGCATCGCATCTCATAAGCTTGACAACACACTGTGTCCAATATTTTCACAAAGATAAAATAAGTTGTAATTTTGGTTTGTTCAATAGTTAAAATAAATTTACATTATTGTAATCGGTTGATAAAACATTGTCCTTTACAATTATAAAAGCTTTTTAAAAAAAATCTACTACTCTGCTAGCGTGTCAGCAGACTGGGGTAGATCCTGCTGAAATCCTATGTATTGAATGAATACAGAATCCTTTTGAATCAGAAAAATATCGTTTTTCAATCGCAAATCGTGTTGAATCAAAAACATTGATATATAATCGAATCGAGACCCCAAGAATCAATTTTAAATCGAATCGTGGGACACCCAAAGATTCGCAGCCCTAATATATATATATATATATATACATACATATATATTCAATCTAAATTGAATGTTAAATGCTAAATATGAATGGTCAATTTTAAAGGGGAACTTCACGTTTTTGGAGATTGTGTCGATCAGTCACAATTCTTATTTAATACAAGAAAACGTTGTTTTCTTAATTTCATACATTTTAACTCATAAATAAACGCTACCAAGCTAATGGGATTCGCACTATTCCACCTATACAATTCTCTAAAAACGTTCAAGAGTTTCTATCATCCACATGCTTTAAGTATATATGCAATGTAGTAACAGGCACATTCATAATAAGGTGTAATATTTACAAATTTTGCTAATTTCAAACATACAGAGGCGTATTCCAATCACAAATGCATCACAATGTTTGTTTGAAAAAAAAACACTACAGCTCACGGCAGACTTCATGACAGACGACTACTACTTTGGGACAAATAATGGTCATGAACCTTATATGTTAGAGCCTAAATATATAAGTAGGTGGATTTATTAGTTTTAAAAGCTGTTTGTTAAACAAATCCAGCTTTAGTGAAACACCAATCACCATGCAGCAGATTTTCCAAGTGCTAAACAAGAAATACAAACTACGAACATAATAAAACAATCACTTATTGTATAATGAATGCTATCATCCCGTTGAGATGAAAAAGGGTTCCTTTCACCAACTCAGAGGCGATGCAGCAGCTCAGTATGTCAATAAACAGTTAACTCTCTGTGATCATTGCGCCGCTAGAAATAGTTTATCTGTGTTAGCGCTTATAATAAACAATATCGCTAATACTTGGTTAATATTCAGACCTCGACATGTAAAATGAATATAGTTGGCGGGTATTGAATGTTTTTCTAGAGGGCTTTATTGGCAAAATAGTGTACTCCCCTTAGCTGCA